>NW_021333280.1:9505-17773 GCF_001605985.2 Dendrobium catenatum
GGGAAGGCCTTATACACTCCGAGGCAGCCCCCTACGCGGGGACGACGCCGGAGTGCTGCCAAAACTTTCAACAAAGCCCGTGACTTAGAAAAATTCAAAGAAAATCATAATCCACTTAAATGTTTTAAGTTAACCAAAAATAAAATACACGACACCCTAGGCTCCCGACACTGAAAAAACAAATAAAAAAATATATATATAAATCAATGTGAAATGCAACATACAGTGATTCTTCGAGGGAATTAGTTAGTCGCCAGTAGGTAGGATTCAAGCCTCTTCCTCCTAGCACCTGACTCGTACACCCCTAAGTCCCTCACCAAAATCTCCTCACAGAAATAGGATGGGAAGAAATGAGTTGAAATCCCTCCTATTTATAACATTAATTTTGAATCATTCGCGGGCTCCACCAGCCTAGGATCCTTCGCTAAGTGACAAAGAAGGTACAACCTGCGCGGGCCCATCCACATTAGGATCCTAAGATGCCATTTCGAGCTTCTAGTATTGGATTCGACAGTACTCAACTAAGCAGGTGAACATCGTCATAAAACGATGTATAAATAACGAACGTAAATACAACCCCGATAACGGCTAGTATTCTTAAAAGATGGGGGTGGTGAAAAGTAAAAAGTAAAAGTAAAAAGAAAATTTACTTTTCTACAAAATACTTTTGTGCTCATTGTAACACATAGGAATGTCTCGCCACATCCCCGATATTTTCTGATTGAACCTTGTAAATAAACATGTGCCGGTCGTTATTGCAAGTACGGGCGCTCTAATAGCTGGTGTGCGCAACCAGCTGTTAAGTTAGGCACTCCTACAGCCCGTGATCATGTCCATTAAAGAACAAAAAATCGCACTTTTTATGTGTCGCGGTCCGTACGACCCTTAATTAAAGTAGCACATCACCATGGAAGGTTTGTCCGCTACGACCAAGGCAGACAGATTAGTTAGTGCACTACAATCTATCTGCAGCAATATGTAAGTAGTCACGACAATCTACCTGTACAAAGCGGCGAGCAACTTTATTCATAAAGTGCTACGCCCCGCACGATCTGCATCACAAATACAAGCAGACAGAAGGCGTCTACAAGTTGCAATGCCCGCCACCGGATCCGCAACACTCGTACTAGCACAGAAGGCGTACATAATCTCTCAAATGAAATACTAGTGCATTCAAGTTACAATTACTTGCACAACTAACATATTTCAAAATCCCCCTGCACTTACCACCGTAGTTGTATACACTAGGTACACTAAGGGGGAAAATACGATCTCGACCCGCATGGGCCCCGGCGAGCGTGTTATGGTACAAACACGTGACGCCTAGGGATGCTGCGCGGGTCAACAGTAATTCAAGTCCGAATCCGATCCTTTTATACGGATCAATAGAAGTCGACAGGTTCGAACCATCAAATAAATATACGGTTGTGGGGACGGTGTATTTATTTTAAATACACTCTATTAAGGCCTTCAAGGTCTATAATCAATAGAATTCACTCACAAAGATATAAAGCATACGAAACCCGATCCTCTGTCGACATCCAAACAGGGTTGAAAGGTTCAAACTACAAATGAAAATGCTCCCAAATACCCCATGATGGCCGTGTTGATTTCTTATCTCAACCGGAGGGGTCCATAAATATTTTCAAAATGCCTCCCACAAGTCCATTCAAAATCCAAAGCTCCACCCACAAATTCCAAAGTCAAATATTTAAAAAAATTAAATCAAACCATCAATCACACTTAAAGCAAAATCCATCCACCCTCCGCAACAGTTGTCGAGGCGGACAAATTAAAATCAACTTCAGCTCACAAAGAGCGAAATGCCTAATCGAAAATATCACTAGGATCCATTCTCAAATAATCTCTTTCCAGTAAGGACGTGGTACGTGTCCTCTAACCGGCAGTTTCGCGCAATGGCACTGCAGATAAACGGTTATGAACCGGGGCCCTCTGAACCGAGTGGTTTTGCCGCCAAATGGCACCACAAATATCGGTTATGGCCAGCGCCGTTACGTTTCTTATTGGCATAAAATCCTTGAGATATGAATCAATAGGATATGATCGATAGGGCACAAAGCTCTCTGTCAGCTAAGGTGGATTTAAATTTGTCCCCTTAGACAAACATTCAACCCCGGTCTACAGGTCCTCTTGGACGAAGCAACCCATGGCTGCCGACAAGGAACCTTCTTGTCAGGTTGGGTCGCTACCTCCTCTGACTAAGTAGACCAGGGACCACGATGGCCCGGGACGACGGAACCATGGGATCTTGATCGGGTCTATCATCCATTCCCCCACCATCCGCTTTAAGTGCACGATGGTGAAATTTCCTATTTTTAAATATGAAACTTTTCAATTCTTTCTAAATTCCAAATCCAAATCCAATTCCAAATCCATATACATTGCTGCTACTATATGCCAGATACCACGTATCTTTACGTATCTGATTAACGACTAGCCTTAATCGAAAGTTCTCTCTCGTGATCGGGAGGGGTAATTAATTATAGGGGCTTGCGCCTATAGAAAACCAGAACTCAGATCATAAAGTCCTCACAAAATGAGGGCGAAATCTCTGGGTAGTGTCTTATCTACAAACCCATCTGCCTTCCAAAATTTACCCCGGAACTTAGTTCGTTAAAACTCCCTCGCCGAATAAGAAGAGTGAGCGAAGGCCGGGGCCGAATTTTCGGAGCCCACAATAAAATTTTATAAAACTTAAATAAAACAGTTATAAAAACATAAAAAACATCAAAAATAAATTTATTTAAGTTTTTTTCTTAGGATTAAATTTTAAGTTTTTTAAGCCAATATGTATTGATAATGGGTAAAAAAAAATTGAATAAAATCAATATGTATTGATAACATGTAGATATTTTATTTAAGTTTTTTTCTTTAAGATTATAAAAAAGGCCACTAAAAAAAGAAATCTTTTTAGCAAGAAAAAAAAAAGCCAGTCATCCATTAAAAATAAATAGAAATATTAAATTAAATTTTAATTAAGTTTTTTTCCTTATGATTTAAATTTAATTCAATTAAATAAATTTAAATCCTAATGAAAAAACATATAAAAATGCTAAGATGTCATGTAGGCAGCCAGTCAGGTAGCTGACAGCTAGCGTGAAACTTGTCGAATTATAATGACATGAATATTTTAAAAAATTGTGTTAATGCTAGGGCGTCCTCTGTAAGCGATGAGTTGTATGGCCTGAATATAGTGACAAGTATGCAAGGGCTGTTGCACCGGCGCCCGGGAGCAGTGCTAAATAGGCAAGGGTTCCCACATCAAGAAAGGATATGGGCAAAGAAGCTAGTCCATGAAATTAAAAAATATAAAACCAAAATTGGGATAGAAACTTGGAATATATGTTATCTTACCAAAAAAATTAATTAAATTAATAGATATTATGATTCATAGGAAATTAAATATTTTGTGCATTCAGGAAACTAGATGAGTTGGAGAGAAGGCTGAAGAAATTGATAGTTTAAGATTTAAACTTTGGTATTAATCGGGTAAGAGTCGTACTATAAATAGTGTAGATGTTATTATAGACAAGAGTTTAAAGGATAATGTTATAAAAATTAATAGGATTGGAGATAGAATTATAACTTCAAAGATTGTTATTGATGCTAAGATTGTTAATATTATAAGTATTTATGTTCCTCAAGTAGGTTTGGATATGAGTTTTAAATTAAATTTTTTGAATGACTTAGAATAATTAATACAAAAGATATATCTTGAAGAAATAGTTTTTATTGGAGGAGATAAATGGACATGTTGGTAGAGAGGTAGCTTTTAAAAGTATTCATGGTGACTATTAGTTTGCAATGACAAATGAATGTGGTAAGACCATATTAAATTTTTGTTTTGTTTATGATTTCTTAATTGCTAATACTTTAATTAAGAAAAAAATGAGCATCTCATTAATTATAAAAATAGATATAATACAACTCTGATTGACTATTTTCTTATAAGAAAATTATATCATTTAGATTGCAAAGATTATAAAATTATTCTGAGTGAAAATTTATGTACTCAACATCGATTATTAGTTTTGGACTTTAAGATAAAGGGGTAGAAAATAAAAAATAAAATAAAATGATATTTTAGGATTAGATGTGGGCATTTAAAGAATATTAATAAAAATATTTTTGAGAATAAGATTTTACATCTTAAGATTTTGTCTATGGATGAGGATGCTAATGTTATATGGAAAAATGTGGCTAGTGATATTAAGAATATTGTAAAAGATGTGCTTGGAGTATAAAAGAGAAAAGCTCATAATATTAAAAGTAGTTGGTGGTGGAATCCAAATGTGTAGAAAAGAATAAAAATAAGAACATTTCTTATAAAATTTGGTTTAATTTTAAAAATTTTGATAATTGGGAAATATATAAAGAGGCTCGTAAGAAATCTAAGAAAGTAATATGCGATGCAAAGACCATAACTTTTAATGATTTATATAATATATTAGATACTAAGGAGGGAGAAATATATATATGTATAAGTTAGTCAAACAAAGAGATAGGAGTAGTAAGGATTTAGTTCAAGTGAAGTGTATCAAGGATGAAGATCAAAAAATACTTTTCTTAGAAGATGATATTCAACAAATGTGGTTGAGATATTTTGCTAAATTTTTTAATGAATATTGTGTAAATAAGATTGACTGTGGTGACCTTAGCACCCTAAATGAAAATAAAAATTTTTATTTTTATCGGCGTATTAGTAAAACTGAAGTTAGAGAGGCTTTAAAGAAAATGAAGGGTGGAAAAGCTATTGGATCTTATGATATTCCAATAGAGGTGTGGAAATGCTTAGGAGATGAAGGAATTTTGGCTTACTAAACTTTTTAATACTATTTTGAAGATTAAAAAGATGTCATGTGAGTGGAGAACGAGTGTGTTAATTCCGATTTTTAAGAATAAAGGTGATACATAAGATTGTGCGAATTATAGAGGAATTAAATTAATGTGTCTTACTTTAAAACTATGGGAGCAAGTTTTGGAGCATAGATTGCGGTGTGATACTAATGTTTCTCAAAATCATTTTGGATTCATGCTGGGTAGGTCGACTATGGAAGCCATACATTTATTAAGAAGTTTTATGGAGAAATATAGAGAAAATAAGGAGGATCTACATATGATATTTATTGATTTAGAAAAAGTATATGATAAAGTTCCAAGAGAAGTGCTATGGAGAGTTCTTGAAAAGAAAGGATATATTCAAATCATTAAAGATATGTATGCAGGAGCTATTACTTGTGTTCAAACACAATGTGGTTTGACCAAGTATTTCCCTATTTCGGTTGGGTGACATCAAGGATCAGCCTGAAGCCCATATCTTTTTTGCTTTAGTCATGGATGTTCTCACTAGATATTTGCAAGATGATGTACCTTGGTGTATGCTTTTTACTGATGATATTCTTCTTGTTGATAAGACTAGAGAGGGAATTGAAGGTAAACTTGAATTATGGATGTCAACCTTAGAGTCTAAAGGTTTTCGCTTGAGTAGATCTAAAACATAATATATAGAGTGTAATTTTAGTAGTAATAGACCTAGTGAGGGGATTGTGACTTTGGGCGATCAAGTCATTAATTAGAGTACACGTTTTAAATATCTTAGATCTATTGTTCAGAGTGATGGTGAAATAGATGGGGATATTATCAACATAATTCAAGTTGAATGGTTGAAGTGAAGAAATGCATCGAGTTTGTTGTGTGATAGAAAAGTACCCCTCAAACTGAAGGGAAAATTATATAAGATGGTGGTGAGGCCTGCAATGCTTTATGGTGCCGAATGTTGGCCATTAAAAAAGAAGCATAATACTAAGTTAAGTGTGGTAGAGATGAAGATGCTCAGGTGGATGAGTGGCTTTACCCTTAGAGATAGGATATGAAATGAGCATATAAGTGAAAAGGTTGGAGTTGCTCCAATAGAAGATAAGATTAGAGAGAGTTGCCTTAGATGGTTTGTTCACATAAAACAGCGGCCTTCCGATAACCCGATTAGGAGAGTAAATGTATTAGATTTGACTTATGTTAAGAAAAGTAGAGGCAGACCTAAAAAGACTTGGTTATAAAATATTAGTAATGACCTTTCTTTATTAGATTTAAATGAGAATTTGACTTTTAATATGACACAATGGAGAAAAAGAATTCATGTAGCTGACCCCACGTAGTGGGATAAAGGCTTGATGTTGTTGTTGTTGTTGTTGTCGGCGCCCAGTCGCTCGCTAAAGGGGCGACTAGGCCTACTTTATTTTTCTAATATATTTTTTAATAATTAAATTATTTATTATAGCTTTTTTTTCTAATATCTATCTTAGTTATGTCTGCAATCTTATCTTGGCCGAAATGCCTTGTAGCAACAACAACATGTAATTTTACAACCATAAAATATACCTCTTCATCATTAGCCTTATCCCAATTATTTGGAGTTAATGCTATGAAAACTTGGAAAGATGAATCAATGATTCAAAGTTGAGTTCTTTAAAATAAAAAGTTATATTTAGTTATGAATATTTTATCAAGCATCTATAAGACTATAAAACACTAGCGAAATCAAGACGTATCTAATTGACGTCCTTACAATTTAATCTGATCAAACTCAGTCACCTTAACTTGCGTGGTGCATAAAATGACAACCCTACTTACCAAATAAATTCCCATTATCACGATTTATGGCATCATCATACTCATCCTCTCAGTGCATGTTACAGTGTAAGTTTATTGTCACCTGCAAAATCCTAGCACTTGTGTGACAGTTCATCAATATATCCATTCAAACAAGGGTGCATAGGATTTTTCCAATGTTCACACAACTTTTAAGATTGGAATGGCATGGAGCTTCTATCAAATTGGGAATTTCATGTAGAAATGACCGATGGTTACATATGTAGAATTCATGAGGTGAAAAACTTTAGTGTTCTACCTGCTCCATCGAGTTTGACATATCTAACAAACAAGCATAGGTCTTCTTTAAAAAAAATCTCGGCCTTTACTAAAAAGAGATTTGGGTTAATTGCTTCATTCTAAATAATAATCTCTATAACTTTTAGCCTTTTCTCAAAGAACACGTTGATATTTTACCTTAGGAAAGGACTTATTGTGTGCATGAGCTTATTTCTACCAAAGTGGAAAATCTCGCCCCAAGATTCTACCATGCACGTATTATCTTCAAGTGCAGGAAACTGGAAACTTCAACACCATGACACAATCTTCCTTCAATTCTGTATCAATTCTAATTTAGAACAGTAATTGGCTCCACTCAACAACCCTAGAATCAACCCTATCCATAGTTTGGCCATAATGCCCTGTAATGTCGTGAAATATGAAGATAATTTTGACGATAAAACACTCCATTTGCACTGCTCAGAAAATTTCTAATTTAATTTATCAGGTTGCAAAATCAATAGCATTTTTAGCCGGCAATAAAAATTATCAAAAGAAGATGGGGGAAAAATGACAAATAGATTCACCTGTAGGAGAATGGCAAGGTAGATGTGAGATCTTTGAAGGTTTGATGAATGAATGGGTCAGAGAGTGATGGAGGGGCAAGCGATAGAGAGCTGCTCTGCCGAAAACCATTGTCGTGTTTTCCCGGCTCTCCGTCAACAGCGCGACCACAGAAAAAACCGAATAAACGATATGCATAGATTTTATTTATTTATTTAAGTTATTATTAAATTTTAAATAAAATTAAAAATTAACAATTTTGAATATTTATCATTTTATTTGTTTATATAGGTAATCATATATATATTTTTTATAGGTAATCATATGGATAATAAGCAAGTTGTTAACAGATAGATAAAATATTTGTTTAATCATAATTAAATTACTTCTTAAATAATTTATTATTTACCTTGTGTATTAATTAATTTGTGTATATTGTTTAAAATAAAATTATTATATACTCATTGTTGCGTCCAGGAGTATTCGCGGCGGTAGAGAATATAAAAAGTTATCGTCTTAGCGTTGTACGAAAATCTGGCACGGGGCGACGGAGGTCGGAAGGCTTGTAGTCGGTGGGCGACGTAAGTCTGGAGGATTGTAGTTCGCTGGCGACGGAGGTCAGAAAGACTGTAGTCGGCGGGCGACGTAAGTCAGGAGGACCGTAGTCAGCGGGCGGCAGAGGTATGAGATCTCGTTCCCTTACTGTTCCTCTCTGAATTGGATTTTCTTCCCAGGATCGGCCAGGACGAAGTTGAGATCGTCCAGGCCGATCAGTGCATTGAAAGCAGCTGATTTCTGGAGCTATTTCTGGACAGG
>NW_021333281.1:0-218 GCF_001605985.2 Dendrobium catenatum
TTCTGGAAACTTGAAATTCGTCCTACATTTTCATACCAACAAAACCTTGGGAATAATTGTTCGTATCAGACAAACTTAGTTCATATGGGATGATTATCGGGTATGAAAGTAGTTCATACTGATTCACATATAGTTCATACACAATAGTTTTTACACTATTCATACGTACAAAATTGGATCGTACTGGACGATCATGGATGGTCAGAAATTAAAATTTG
>NW_021333282.1:0-1188 GCF_001605985.2 Dendrobium catenatum
GGGTGTTAAGAAATATTAATACTAACGAAATCAATTGCTATTCATGATTTTTAAGTTTTGAAATAAAAGACTTCTGATTTTTAAATCAATATTCAAATTTAAAAGTAAAGACAAGCATGATATGATTGCTAAGTATGAATTAAATTTGTTATTTCAAAATCAAACTAATCTCATATGTCACATTCAAATTTAATGCATGATGGGATATATAATTTTAAATGTATTTGAATTCCAATACAAAGTTGTCATGTTGGAAAAATTATTCTGTGCGGATCCGGACGGCGTCCGGATCGAGACCAACCAGACTGCGCTATGTCACTTTTTTGCTCGGTACTGCTGTGTACTGGGTGACAAGGCACATTCTGGTTGATCTCCGAACCGTCCAGTATCCGCACAACATAATTTCTCATATGAGGCCTTATAATGAGGTAAGTGTTACCTCTTAGAACTATGTAAAATATTTATTAAATTAAAGTTCTACCCACAAAATATTTTTCTGTTGGCAACAAAAACATGGCTTCTCTCACTTAATCAGGTTTGGAATATATCATGGAATAACAATAGGTGGTAAATTTTCTCTGACGGAACATGTATCATGTTTTCATGGCACTTTGTTTCTCTTTGGCATGTTGGAAGGCTTGCACTAATTGCTTTCTCTAGCATTTTTGGGTTTGATGGCTCAGCAAACCTTATGGTTGTTTTGACGACCAGTGAGGTAAAAATCATTATGTTAGGATGTCTTAGTTTATAAGATCATTTTCAACTGAACTGCATACCACCGTATGCCATCAATCATTCGCTACATTAAAACTCCAAATCTCACGTCAAAATTCGGTAGGTGAACAGTGCTGAAGAATTTGCCAAAAAATCCTTGCTTGAGAATTTGCCGAAGAAGAGCGGGCGAAAGATGAGAGAGATGGTTACCTTCGCAGGAAGCGTGCAAAAGATGAGAGAAATGAAGTTCGATTGGAGATGAATTACGTCATTTTGAAATTTTACTGCATTTTAAAGTGTAAATGGATTTTTCGGTTGGAGATGCCCTAAATTAAATGCTAATAATGAAGCTTTTCAGCGGTTCACAATTCCTTCTGTGCATTTTCTTGTCATTTAGGGTTTAGGGTCATGAGTTTGATGAGGAAATATTCTATTGATAGAAAGAGATCTCCTTGAAGCTTGTTAAAATGCTAT
>NW_021333283.1:0-214 GCF_001605985.2 Dendrobium catenatum
CATTAAGGTATTAATATTTTTTGAAGTTAGCAAAACAATTTGAACTTTTGATTTTTTTAATTATTTATTTTTTTTATTTGAATCATTTCATACTTAAAACTTCAGGGAAACATTTGCAATAATGTTTTAAAAATTTTATATAACTATTGCAAGTGAAATAAAAATATTAATTCAATAATATAATGTGAAATTTGAGAAAATTTTAAGTCAGTAA
>NW_021333284.1:0-281 GCF_001605985.2 Dendrobium catenatum
CAGGCCTGACGTCTTCATCTGAGGCCCTCACCTTCACTAGAGTATTGCCTTACTACAATGGTCTTTCTGACCCAGGTCTCCTGCCGACTACGGTCCATTCGACCTCCGTCGTCTACTACGGTCCTTCCGACCTCCATCAACAGACAGCGGGCTTTTTTACCCCGGTCTCCTGCCGACTACGGTCCTTCTGACCTTTGTCGCCTACTATGGTCCTTTCGACCTCCATCAACATACAACGGTCTTTCTGACCCCGGTCTTCTTCCGACTAAGGTCCTCCCGAC
>NW_021333285.1:0-211 GCF_001605985.2 Dendrobium catenatum
CGGTGTAAGGTGGATTTTCAAAACAAAACTAAAGGAAAATGATGAAGTTGATAAGTATAAGACATGTTTGGTAGCTAAGGGATATAAGCAAGAATATATGATCGATTATACTGAAGTTTTTACCCCTCTTAAAAGACATAATACAATTAGATTGGTGATCGCATTGGCGATGCATTAATCATGGCCTATTTTCCTACTAGATGTCAAATCA
>NW_021333286.1:0-326 GCF_001605985.2 Dendrobium catenatum
ATTCTACCGGTTATTTTGGGTTCTGTGCGATTTTGATTGAATAGATAAATATTAGGTTGTTGATTGATCTTGCTTCAGTAGAATAGAAGTCTTATAATGTTGTCGTGCACGTTCTGTATTAATTTGGTAAATTATGATTTTTAGAAAATTTTGTGTAAATTTCGTATATTGCCGTTATGCCGCCAGTTTTCCGTACGATTTCCGATTTTCTGAAATTGATGATTTGAATTGATATGCATACGAATGTGAATATGATTTGCTATATTGTTCTAATACTGAATACTGAAAGGCAAGTGGAGCCTGGTTGAACCGTTGGTTGGAGATTG
>NW_021333287.1:0-391 GCF_001605985.2 Dendrobium catenatum
TTTTTTTTTTATTATTAACACTGCCGTTGTCATGTCCTAAGTCCTAGATGAGAAAAGGGTCAACATCATGGACGGATGTGGGAAAAGAACCTAGTCCATGAAATTAAAATTAGGATATGAACTTGGAATATAGGTACTCTTACAGACAAATTATTGAAATTAATAGATATTATGATTTATAAGAAAAAAAATATTTTATTCATTCATAAAACTAAATGGGTTGGAGAGAAGACTAAGGAGATTAATAGTTTAGGATTTAAACTATCATATTTTGATAAGAGTCATAATATAAATGGTGTATGTCTGATTATAAATAAGAGTTTAAAGGTTAATATTGTAAAAAAATTAATAGAATTAGAGATAGAATTATAGCTTTAAAAATTGTTATTGA
>NW_021333288.1:0-444 GCF_001605985.2 Dendrobium catenatum
AAGTCAATCATTAAGCCTTTATTTCAACTATAGAACCCACTAATACTGATCAAGCACTTTCTAATGAATTTTGGATATTGACCATGCAAGAAGAGTTAAATCAATTTGTAAGAAATAAAGTTTGGGAATTAACTTCAAGGCCAAAAGATCAAAGTGTTGTTGGACCAAGTGGGTGTTCAAAAAAAAAATGAAAGACTCAGGAGTAGTCATTAGAAATAAGGCTAGATTAGTTAATAAGGGGTACAATTAAATTGAAGGAATTGATTTTGAGGAGACTTTTTCCCCTGTAGCTAGACTTGAAGCAATTAGGATTTTGCTTGTCTTTGCTTGTTTTAAAGGATTTAAATTGTTTCAAATGGATGTCAAATGTGCTTTTTTAAATGGGGTAATTGAAGAAGATGTTTTTTTAGAACAACCTTCAGGTTTTGAAAATTCTAAATACCC
>NW_021333289.1:0-911 GCF_001605985.2 Dendrobium catenatum
CGGTGTTCCGGCGAGGTTCCGGCGGTGGTCCGACGAGCTCCTGTGGTGGTCCAACGAGGTTCCGGCGGTGGTCGAGGAGGAGCTTCTTCCTTCTCTTCTTGCTTGGTTTTCCTTTTGTGAAGAATGAGGGCTCTATTTATAGATTTTCTGGAGTGGTATAGCCCGTAAATAGGCGTGAGTTCAGGGGCGAACAGAGAGTGGTCGAATGGATAGCCGATATTGAATCCTATGATCGTGCACCGTTCGTTGGACATTTTAAGGTCTTAGTGATGTCGGAATTTGGTGATCTTGGACTCGTTGGATTTGTCTCGTTGAGCCATTCGATTCGAGTATAAGCTCGTTAAAATCGAACATCGTTTGGTAACTCAAACAGTGCTATGAAGCTTCCAACAGCGCTTGGGGTCCTTGATTTGAATTCATTTGGGCTCGAATTGAGTCAGATTTGAAGTCGTTGGATTTGTATTTCCGAGACGCTCAGTTCGACTATAAGTTTTCTAAAATCGGAGTTCAGATGGTCTCCGAATTAATTTTTGAAGTTTTCATCTTGATTATGCATCGAGATTCGTGCCCGATCAAGATAATTTTTTGACGACGTATCAAAGTTAGCCCAAAGGTGGGTGAAATAAATCTTACAATCATGGTGTAAATAGAGAAAATTATTCTTCAATTTAAATAATTAATAGTAAATTTCTAATAAATGAGAGCCTTTATTGTCACGCCCCAAGATCTAACTTGGAAGAATTATTCAGTCGATCCTTTAAATCAATCAATCTACTAGAGCTATCTATAGTCATCAATCAGTGACAAACAACCTAACAAAAATTTATAATTTAAACATCAATGAAAATATTTCTATTCAATACCCAAAAGTCATTTACAATACTCAGGATCTTCAACAATGATCACATATC
>NW_021333290.1:0-249 GCF_001605985.2 Dendrobium catenatum
ACATCGCTCCTCGCAGTCAAGTGACCTAACAACACAATAACAAGGTCATTTGATCATCATCATTATTAACCTTATCATACTTATTTTGCGGCTTTTAGGCCTTCTCCAACCAATCTCCAAACTCATGAATGGCGTCGCTCGCGAGTTCCAGCCGAACGGCAAAACTTTTGGTTTGCGGGTGAACAATGCAACGCCAATATTGGCGTTGCACTGTGATAGGAAACACTTGGATTTCCAAGTGTTTCTCAC
>NW_021333291.1:0-214 GCF_001605985.2 Dendrobium catenatum
TTATATGTATCTTAAATAAATATGTCCAAAAAAAATTATACTAACTAAAATATCCCTTAAATTCAAATAGACCCTCAAATTTATATAATATCATATTTTATAGTTTCATAGTCATTGTGATCTGCTTAATATATTGCTGTAAAATATTATAACTATTTTAATTTAAAATAAAACTTATTTTTTAAATTTTAGTTAAAATTTATATTTATCTTAG
>NW_021333292.1:0-567 GCF_001605985.2 Dendrobium catenatum
TTGCTCGGTATTTGCTCGGTATTTCTCATTTTTTGACGTGATTTGGCCTCCGACTGGACGTTCCTCTACGGGAACGTCCAGTCGGAGGACGTAATAATTGTCCCCAACTAAGAGGTTTACGATTCGAGTCTATGTGTATGTGTTGTGTGTGTAAGTTTATCTTAAATGACCTAAATGTCCAAAAAAAAAATCTAATAATTAGATGCTTAAGTTTTATATCATAATAGCAGGGGCAGATCCAGCTTCTTTTTTCAGCGTGTATTTTCTCATATCCTATTCTAAATATAATTGTACAATAAATCTTCCGATATCCAACCTATTGAGGAGATCAAGAACTAATTGGTGCATCGTAAAATATGAGTGACCAAATTTGATGCTAAATACTCCTCTCCTCGATCATGTTTATCAAAACCGATTGATCAATACGACCAAACCAACCAAATCAAATTTTCAAATATTCCTCATAAATGCACTCAAAAAAGAAGACATTACACCAAATAATCCAAAAAATAAATTGTATAAATATTCAAGTAAAATATATTTTCTTTTATTTAACAGAATAATTCT
>NW_021333293.1:0-929 GCF_001605985.2 Dendrobium catenatum
CGCTCAATGAAACCTATCAAGCAAAACGATATATTAATTGGAATTTGCAAGGGTAGAAGCATCATACTATTAGTGAAGGAGAAAGAAATGAAATAGTTGGTACTCCCTCTAATTTTGAGCAACAACCTATTCAATTTGAGCAACCCAATATAGATAATATAGAAGGATTATTGAGGGATATACTTAGCCTAATTTTATGACCCATTAATTTATCAAGTGAGAATCATGTGCATAATCTAAATCTATCAAATAATGTTGAACAATTCTCAAAGGTATTAGAAGATGCGAGAGCTGAGTTATATCCTAGTTGTAAGGTATTCTCAAAGCTATTCTTCATATTCCATTTATTTCATTTGAGGTATTTAAACTCTTAGGCTTCGTTTGTGACAACTATTTTACTGCTTCCTAAAATGACTTTCTAGTACAAAATTTTAATTTTTGTACTAGAAATCCATTTTAAGAATCAGTAAAAAAAGCGGTCCCAAATGAAGCCTTAAACTACAATATATTTTGATATGTTCCTAAAGTTGATGGTCAAAGCCTTCTCCAAGGCATTGTATTACATAGAAACACATTTGAGGTAATAAGGTGTTGAACAGTTTTGATAGTGGTTATAAAAAGATAGATGTATGCCTTAATGATTGTATGTTATTTTCGAGACGTAAGTCTAATCAGGAGGCATGTCATGCTTATGGATAATCAAGATATGCTATTAATAAGAATAACATTGTAGGAGAAAAGAAAACATATATGGATCAACGAAAATTGTTATATATTTTTCATTAATTCTTAGACTTCTGAAGTTATTTAAAGTAAAGAAATCAAACAAAGAGATAATTTGGCATGCAAAACACAGAAGTAAAGATGATTTGTCACAACATCCATCTAATAAAGAAGCATACAAATCATTTGATTCTCGATATCTAGTT
>NW_021333294.1:0-267 GCF_001605985.2 Dendrobium catenatum
CCTTGAGGTGACTGAAAATTCTTACTGTATTGCGGAACCAAGGGCTACACGGAAAGAGAAACATCCCCTCCCTCTTCCAATCTGATCGCATCTAGCCTGTGTAGTCTCACCAGATAGTCTTTTCCCACCTCTTGTACGTCCCTAACCATGGTCTTAAGTGATGTGATGGCTTTGGATAGCCCTGCATCATCCCTTATGACCACCCTTTGCCCATCCACCATTAATTCCACCGTGAGTGCTCCCCAATTGTCCTTGGTTTCCCCGAAG
>NW_021333295.1:0-372 GCF_001605985.2 Dendrobium catenatum
TATGGGAAACGCTATCCCACAACTCCAAGTATTACTAAAATGGTCAACAGGCGTAGCAGTCGCATCATTGGAGCTTCCCGCTCCAACTCCCACCAATTCAGAAATCTGTTTGCAAATCACAGATGCCTAATGTCTGCATCTTTTCATCGTGGGGGGCAGAATGCTGCCGGAGAAGGGATATCGGGACCTTCTTTAGAAGAAAGAATCCAGAAGATGGAAGAATCTCAGAACGAGTCCTTCAACTCCTGCGACAGAATCGACAGCCGGCATTAGCACAACAGGAGGAAGTTTTTCTCTCTCTGGATCCACCACGAGCTAAAGATGTCCAATTCGAACATCCTCAAGCAGAAGTTCATCTCCCTCGAAAATTTT
>NW_021333296.1:0-242 GCF_001605985.2 Dendrobium catenatum
AGGTCGGTGCTACCTGTTGACGGGGCAGTGCTTTCACTGTGGACAGCGAGGGCACAGAGCAGCAGATTGTCCTCAGAAAGGACTGGGTGGAAGGACTGATTCTAGCACGGGTACAGGACAACATAGGATTGTTGGCTCGAGGACTTACAGTGAGAGATCAGGGAACTGGATGGATGATAGGGACGATAGAACTGTCAGAGATCAGAGAGAGACAGTTGCGCCACGATCTCCTGCACTTCCTC
>NW_021333297.1:0-392 GCF_001605985.2 Dendrobium catenatum
AACTCCAATTTTAGCAAACTTATAGTTGAAATGAGCATCTCGAAAATATTAACCCAACGACATCAAATTCAACTCAATCCGAGCCCAAATGTGTCCGAATTGAAGACCCAAAGCACTATTGGAAGGTTCAAATCACAATTTGGATTATCAGACGGTTTACAAACATGACATACTTATAGTCGAATCGAGCGGCTTGACGAGACAAATCCAACGATTCCAAGATCGCCAAATTCTAATATAATTAAGACCTTCAATTAAATAAAAAAAAATAAAAAAATGCTACGAATGCTCTATGATCAAGGGATTCAATATCGACCGTCCATCCAAACCACTCCCCATTTGCCCTTGATCCACGTCCTATTTACGGGTCATGCCATCCTCAAAAAACTATA
>NW_021333298.1:0-346 GCF_001605985.2 Dendrobium catenatum
AAAAGCCAATATGAAAAGAGCCGGACAGCTTGAGGTTAACAAAAAACTTTTGAATTACATCCAAATTAGGGCGACAAATAACAAACTTACCGACCAAAGTGTGAGCAAAAGGCACAGCTAGCTGCGAGATAATGGAGTCATCGAACATCAAAGTCGGACATCCTTTAAATGAAGTTTGCATAAAATTAAATTTAGTATAAATCAACGATGCACCCACCAAGACATCCTTAAAAGGCCATGATTTCCCATAAGGGAGCAAAGTAGGAGATGGATTAGATGATGTCGGGGACATCAACTCCCAGAACCAGCAAAGGTGAAAAAGACCTAAAAAAAAATCGCAAGACAG
>NW_021333299.1:0-1505 GCF_001605985.2 Dendrobium catenatum
TTTTTGCTTCTTAGTTTTATACGAAGATCAAATACAAAAAAAAAATAAATGCAAAGAGTGCAAGTTTCACCAAAAATTTAGCATAAAAAATCTGAAAAAGAGAAAATAATAAGAATGAGGCCTAATTCAGCTGAAAATAATTCCTCTATATGAGTATCGGTTACAATAGTTGTTCGTCATTTAACTTGGAGACTACAACATTACAATAGTTTGGAGCATGAGCAATAAGCATATACAGTTGAAAGTTTTTTGGATGTTTGTTGCTAAGTGACTGCAGCCTGACAATAATAGTCCGGCGTCAAAGTTCTGACGATGGTGGTCTAACGGCGGTGATTTACTGACAAAGTTATATATCAAAGAATTATAAGTATATACCTCAAGGAGAATTCATAGTGAATCAAAGAATTTGTCTTCTCTTGATTCTCAATATTAGTTTACATTCCAATTAGTTCTAATTGGGTCAAGATTTTTATTTTCAATCATGCCATAGTGCATTCCAATTACCTTATTGCTTATTAGTGGTACATTCTGGCTAAGCATTGGGCTGATTTTATCCTAAATTGGTGTTCTTGATTCGTTCAGCGTAATTTTCCCGACAGCCTAATTGAACTTTCAAATCAACAATGGCATTTATGATGATTGTGATAAGGCATATTGATTGAGGTGTTGCATATGTTAAGATGTTCATGTTCAATTTAATTGATGAGTGTGCTCCAGAAACAACTAAGATTTAATTTGGGACAGCTTTTTTATTACTTTTTAGAACAGTTTTTAGTATAAAAAATTTAATTTTTAGGCTAAAAAGTTGTTTTGAGAAGCAATTAAAAAGCCTTCCAAAATGAAGCCTAAAGAGGAGATAATGAGCTCCACTTTTCATTAGGGGTGTTAAAATAAGTTAACAATCGGGTTTGGAACTGATCTGATTTGATCCGACCAAAATCCGATTAACTTGAATGTGAACCATTTAATAAATGGCTGGACCTTAATCCGTCCCACTAGCAATCCGAATGACCTTAGCTCGACCCCAATGACCCGACTTGATTAAAAAAAGTTTATAATTTGTTAAATAAATTGATAAAAAAATTAAAAGAGATCATATAAACAAATAAAAAAATAAGGCAAAAAAATTAAATCAATATTGAATTGATGGGTCAACATAAACACAACATATTACTAAACAGATTGAAAATTCGAACCCAAATCTGACACATTTATTAAACAGGTCAACAAAAGATCCAAGTTAATTCGACTGAGTCAGGTCATTTATTAATACCACTACTTTTACTATATATTAAATTTAAAGGTCTATTTGTAGTAGCATTTTCATTAATTTATTTTTAATATTACATATGCACTTTCATTTTTTATTCTGTTTTTTAGTTTTTTTTTTTTAGCTGAAAGCTATATCTGACAATCAAATATTTAAGTTATCCATAATAATTTTTAAACAAATTAGTTTTTTATAATAATTTTATAATGATATTTATAAAAATTACATACCCTCA
>NW_021333300.1:0-575 GCF_001605985.2 Dendrobium catenatum
TATCTGTACTTGTGTCCACAGTGATTCATGGTTCTTTCAATACACTGTTGTTATCCACAAGTGGTTTGTATTCATTTATAGGAATCCGTTGTACTTGCTATAACCCCCTAGCGGTATTTGTAGGAGAGCCCTTGCTTTTGTATTGAAACCACTTTCACCAATCTCAGGTGGATTTTGTTGGGATTGCACTTGTTTGAAAGAACGGATCTTTGATTGTTGGTCTCCCGTACTGCCTTCTCAATCAACAGGCAATTGTAGAAATTGTTGTAGGATTTCATGCATTGAGGTCTTGTAGTTTGAGTTTCCTCGTGTGTGATCCAAGTTTTGATCTTTGCATGTATTTGAATCCAAGTTCAGTTTCATTCAGACTTGAATTCATCAAGTTTATAAGTCCCCACTTGATGTAGTATAGCCTGAGTTCAAGTGCGAGTTCAACTGCTTTATTCGGATCCGGATCCAATCCAAATCAAAGTCTTTGTTTGATATTCAGTCTTGTTCAAGTCCCCCGCAGTCCTCTGAATTCAATTGCATGCTCACATTTTGTTTAAAGTCTTCTGGAGTTCTTGTAAGTTCAT
>NW_021333301.1:0-497 GCF_001605985.2 Dendrobium catenatum
TACAATTATAGGAGAACTTATGAGTTCAACATTATGTGTATTAATAGTCTTGATGACTGGCCTAAAAGCGAAAGACAATCTCCACTGTAGTCAAGATACAATAAACCTAAAAGGAGCCGCCCACCAACGATGAGAAGAAGAGGTGCATATGAGCAAGTTGATAACTCATAAAGGAAAAGCTTAAGTAGTTCAACTGTAACTCTCAATTGTACTACATGTAAATAGAATGATCACAATAGTACAAGTTGCAACAAAAGAAAAGAAAAGTATAAAGAAACTATTTCTACTCAAACGATTCATGCAGATGTTGGCTTACAGTACAACGCAATAACACAGGATGATTTGCATCTTCAGGAATTAAATTTAGACAACCTGAGTGACTTAGTAAGTGAAGACATTGCATATTTACGTTTGACTTGTTTTTTTATGGGAAATAAACTACTACAAATTCGCTCAGGTTGGCATATCTAGATCAAAATTGTAGCTCACAAACAAGA
>NW_021333302.1:0-228 GCF_001605985.2 Dendrobium catenatum
AAACTTCAGAATTTCTTATTTATTTATTGTTTAAATATTTTCTTAAGAAAACTCTCATAAATATGATATTTTGAAAATCAGCTGGATCGGTTGGCTCTACCAGTTCAACTATGGATTAGTTATATGACCTATTTGATTCATCTTGAAAATTGACCCTACATTAAACCACCATGAATTGGTTAGAATTGACAATTCAATCATTGAATCAATTTTGATTTATTTGAGTTG
>NW_021333303.1:0-350 GCF_001605985.2 Dendrobium catenatum
AGAGATAGAGAGAGATAGAGAGAGAGAGAGGGAGTTAGAGGGAGGGAGAGGGAAGAGAGAGAGAGCGAGAGGGAGCGAGAGAGCAAGGGGGAGAGAGAGATAGAGAGAGGGAGCGAGAGAGCAAGGGGGAGAGAGAGATAGAGAGAGAGAGCAAGGGAAGAGAGAGAGAGGGAGAGAGAGGGATAGAGAGTTTAAGGGAGGAGAGAGAGAGAGATATATAGAGAGGGAGAGAGAGAGGAGAGAGTGAGAGAGAAAGGAGGAGCGAGGGATAGAGGGAGAGATAGAAGAGAGAAAGCGAGGGAGAGAATAGAGATTGTGAGAGCAAGGGAGAGATAGAGAGAGAGAGAGAG
>NW_021333304.1:0-269 GCF_001605985.2 Dendrobium catenatum
GGCCTCACATTTATCTAAACAATGGAGCCACATCTGACCAAACGATCGACGGTACAACGTATTGTTAACTAGTGCGTAGGATAGGTCACATTTCTTAATTTGATGGGCAAGTGATCTCTCATGAGGGAGCTTGCCTTCTTGAAGGTATTCAATGATCGATTGTCTCCAATCTCCTTCTTCATCGACTGCTGAAGAGGTAGAAAGGATCTGGAAGACTTGTTTTTTTATGTATTCCAAATCTACAGGGGACAAAACTTGACGACCTTGTA
>NW_021333305.1:0-220 GCF_001605985.2 Dendrobium catenatum
AATCCATTACATTGAATCTCCTTAGTGAAAAACAATTTAAAGTGCAAGGACAATTTGGAAGGTGGTGGAGAGATGCAACAAAGGAATAGAAGAAGTTCTAAATTTTATGTTGCACAAACAAAATATAATATTAAAAACGGAAGCTTACAATACAAGCTGAAGACTTCAAGTGGCGAACTTCAGCTAATGGGGAAAACTTCAGCTTTGGTGGCTGTGTGTT
>NW_021333306.1:0-258 GCF_001605985.2 Dendrobium catenatum
AAGCTCATTATTTGAATTTTATTGATTTGAGGATTGAGAAGAGGACAAGACTCTAAGGAGTGAGGCTAATTTAAATCATCAATTTTTTATATTGATACTTTTATATTTTTTTATTCTTTTGTAGTTAGGAACTTGTGATAGATTATTGATCATAAATGATCTCCAAGCTAATATAAAAGTTATTTTGATGAAAGAATATAATGATAAATTTTGATGTTTGTGATGCTTAGTTTCTTCTGTTGGAAGCGTTGACTTATG
>NW_021333307.1:0-624 GCF_001605985.2 Dendrobium catenatum
TAAGGTCACTATAGTCAATCTTATTTTCACAATCTTATCCAATTGCAAAGATGTTAACTTTAATTTAGCCACATAATCAAAATATCGCCTCCCCACGTCCGGTTTATTAATCTCCTTAGTCACTCTAAATTTAGGGCTTATTTTGGCTGGATTTCTTCCTGCTTCTTAAATTAACTTTTTTATTATGTTAAATTCTTTCAAACTGAATTTACGAAACTGTTAAATCTCACAATTAGTTAAATCATTTTTCTCTTTTTGCCACAAATCCCAAATTTATAGAATCCTAGAGTTCGATAGATTTACTTCTTATCTAGCAAAAGAATGGAGAGGATGTGTGACTTTGAATCCGATAGATATAAACATTGTTGAAGGAGGAGAAGAGTTATTTAGTGACTCGTTCAAAACTACCTCTCTAGGCAAAGCACGCATAGTTGAAAAGCAATGAAAAGTCATAAAAAGGGAAAAAGTAAACCAAAGCAATCCAGTGACTATAATAATGCAGTGATGAACATGTATTGCTAGAGACCACTTGAATAAATTAATTTAGTTTAACTTGGTTAATTAAAATTAGTTAATAAATAAATAATTACTTAAATTAATTGAAATATAATTTAAATTCTAATT
>NW_021333308.1:0-333 GCF_001605985.2 Dendrobium catenatum
CTCTCCCTCTCTCTCTCTCTCTGCTAAGGGAATCGGGATCGAGAGGTGCAGTGGGGGAGGCGAATGTGTCGGAGAGGTGGAGGTCGGACAAGGCGGAGGTGACGGGCTCGGGAAGGAGATCTGGGTCGGTTCGCAGAGAAAGAAGGAAGGAGGCGGGGTTTCGGCCTGGTGGAGTTCGGTCGTGGGAGAGGAGTTCGGGAGCAGAGAGGGATCGGGGGCTTGGAGTTCGGCAGAGACAGTGGAGAAGCAGAGAGTGGAGAGAGTGTCGTGGGAGCGCGAATGCTTCTCTTGGTCGGGTATTTAACGACGGGAGCTGGAGTGAGATCGAGATCC
>NW_021333309.1:0-1087 GCF_001605985.2 Dendrobium catenatum
CCTCAAACAAAAAACAAAAGAAAAACAGACAAAAAACGCAGTAATAGAAAGCAAAAATACAAGGAAAATAAAAAAAACTAATATTTTTGGATTTTAATTTTTATAAATTTTTTTGTTTTAAGGAGGCATCGTATGAGAATTTCTCAAAAAGCTAAACTTTTTAATGTTCCACAAGATCAAGAAGTTTAGCCAATCCTAATTAGACAAAGGTAAAATATTTGATTCTGTTAACCCTAAATCAGATGTTGTTTATGGTATAAAATTTCTTTTGAAAAACAACAATGCTCAACTCAGAATAAACCTAATTGGGAAAAAAAGAAGATCCAATCAAACTTGTTTACAAAAAAACATCTCATAAATAATAAAACAAAGTACTTTTTCTCAATCATGGAATTTGAAATCAAGCCTTTGAATTCATCAAATAGTCAATGAGTTCTCTAAATTTTAAAAGTTTTGAAAAGAGGGGATAGCTTGCTTTTTAGTGGGCTCATTTTATGCCACTTGAATCTTTGATTGGCTCTTTAAGCATCTTTTGATTTTTGATACACAATTGTGTATAATAATTTTTTTTTTTAATTTGGCGTCATTGGCCTCTTTTTCTTTTTAATTTTTGCAAGCTAAAATCTCTTTAAATTTTTTTTAAAAGAATCTTAGTTGTGAATATATCCTCCAAATATTAGAGAATAGGAGCTCTCTCTCTAACATAGGGAAGAACAAGTCACAAAAAAAAATAAAAAACATGTGATAAAAGCAATGGCAAGATTTTTAATAACTCGAAAGATATGTAAGAGCTTTGGATATTATATATAAGATAGAATATTGTAGCAATATAGAAAGAATCTTAAAAAACCATTGGCTAAAATGAGTTAGAATTTTGTTTAGAGAAGAAAAAATATACCACTAAATAAGGTAAGGAGGAGGGAAACTATCCACAGTGTTTCTCCCTTTTAACTAATTTTAGAAAAGCTAAACACAATCTTCAAAACTCCAAAATCTAAAATCTTGAAAAGATTCA
The DNA here is from genome assembly GCF_001605985.2 of Dendrobium catenatum. Lineage (NCBI taxonomy): Eukaryota > Viridiplantae > Streptophyta > Magnoliopsida > Asparagales > Orchidaceae > Dendrobium > Dendrobium catenatum. The sequence continues at coordinate 1,016 of NW_021333309.1, forward strand.
ACATATGGAAGGCCATTTTTTTAAAAAATAACGCCAAAACAAAACACATAAAAACACAAACAAAGCAGAAAT
>NW_021333310.1:0-278 GCF_001605985.2 Dendrobium catenatum
GATTTTTGTTACTTGTACTTTGCATCTAAATCTCTTGAAGTTTTGAATGAATTGCTTCGGTTAATTTCAATTGCATTTCTTTGGACCTAATAAAGTTGAAATTTTCAAATTCTTAACTCAATTCTATGTGTTAGCTTTAAATTTAAAAGGAGCAAAACTTTAATCTTTTCTCTTCTTTAATTTCTTGAAATAACTTCTAGTGGTTATCATCTCATATGGTTCACATCACTAAATCATTTCTTTTTCTTTTTACTCTTCTTTCTCCTCTTTCCTTCTAA
>NW_021333311.1:0-1074 GCF_001605985.2 Dendrobium catenatum
TCATACCATAAAGTTGATACTATTAAGCTCTCAATGGACAAGTTGGTGCATTATGGGTTTAACAAAAAGGGCGAGAAGGCACTAGGTTCAATCACCCATCTTCTAAAAATAGGAGAGTTAAAAATTGAAGTGAATTTTAATATAATTGACTCAGCAACATCCTTTAATGTGCTCCTTGGTAAACCTTGGATTCATTAATACATAATGGTTCTATCTACCCTACACCAATGCATCAAGTACCAATGAGATGGCATTGAATATGTGATTAAGGTTAATTTGAAGAAATTCTCAGTTCAATAAATAGAGATCTATGAGGATGTTATATATTTCATACCAAAAGGGTTCTCATCCCATTCTAATGTTGAGATCAAAGTTGAGGAGAAAATTATTGGACTAAGCTCCAACCAAAGTCAAGAAATAAAGAAGAGGATAAAAATCAAGAAATGATAGAATCAGGAAGTGAATATAACCTCGATATTATTGTCTTTAGGCCTCCAAACACATTTCCTCAAAGAGGTGGGAGGATGGCTTTAAGGACACATGGTTGAGGGCGTGCTTCATTTGAAAGAAGAATAACACCCATATATATTGACCCATAATCGAGCTCTGATGATGAGTTAAAAAGACGGGGTGTTGTAATTCCTTTTAATTATTAGACTACAAATACTTCTCCAAAGTTAGATTAAACTTTAGATTGAGATAATGACCCTGAGGTTGATGTTCCAAAGATTAATAGTGATTAGCCTATATTAATTATGTATAAAAAGATATGTAGAATTATTAAGACCCTTTTCTGACCCCACTGTCAGCTGGCAGGATTATAGGGTTAGAGATCAAAGAGGCCCCCAACTTGAACGGTGAAGTGAAGAAAGTCCAAAAAAAATTTCCTGACTCCTCTTACGAAGGCAGATTTTAATGAGTTAATGGAATTACCTTTTGGCTACATTCCTGTAAGTGTAAAGAATTCCTTTTCTAAAGGTCCCGTCCCGTATCGATGGACTTAGGGTAAGGCTAGAAACCACGAGAATATTTGGCAAATAAAAATAAAGAAAAATCCAATAAGTGGTATCAGCT
>NW_021333312.1:0-323 GCF_001605985.2 Dendrobium catenatum
AATGAACTGAGTTCGAGCTTAGTAAATGAGCTTGAGTCGAGCTCGAGCTCAGTAAGAACTAAACAAGCTTAGCTTGATTAGATAAATACTCGACTCAAGTCGTTTTCACTCCTAATTGGACATGAACATGTAGCTGGTTGTATATAGGTTGTACAGTAGTATCTTCAATCACAAAAATTATAGACGTGTTCTGTTATTGAGTGCTCCAAGAAAGTATTTCTAGTCGGTTATGTGCCGAGTCTAACTAGTTAGGCGAGCCTTTTGCATATCTTTCAATTGAGTCACTGATTCAACACCATTAGTCGAGTCATTCTTGGGCCAAA
>NW_021333313.1:0-469 GCF_001605985.2 Dendrobium catenatum
TTGTGGGAATACTTTTTAGGAGGAACTAGAAAGGGGTAGATGGCCAACCAACCACCGCGCACCCACCGTCGTAGGGAGACGACGGACAGCAGGTTCTTTTGTGTTTTGATGTTTTGTAGTGAAAGATTAGAATTAGAATGAAAAAGGAAAATGTTATACTTATGGATCCTCTTTTGTATCTTTTGTAATCTTAATGCTAAATCCATTGATTGGTGATCTTTGAAAGAAAGAAAAAAAAAATTTCATGTTTGAAAATTGTAGTGGCTCTTTCTTTATGTTGATGCTTCATTTTGGAGTTATATTAATTGTTTTGTAAAGTCTCTTTCATCTTCTTTATGTCCGATCTCTGTTCCTGCCTCGTATTTGCGAGTTAACCGGGCCGGGTCGTGACAGGCAACTTGATTCTGGTGTATTAGTTTCCCATTGGCACCCACCAAATAGAGTACTGGATGAGAAGGTATTAGTCCAA
>NW_021333314.1:0-409 GCF_001605985.2 Dendrobium catenatum
TTGATAAGGCAAATACTCGACTCGACTCGACTCGTTTGCACCCCTAGATGGGGCTTATATAAATTAAATTAAAAGATTTATTAAAAAAATTCCACATATACATACACATATGTAAGCGTCAAGTGGCGTCTACGTAATCCGAATGCAGAATTGTGTTCGGATGCTGCGTATTTACTGCTTATTTCACTGCGTATTTTTTGATACATTATGTTTGCTACGTATTTTTTGCATATTTTTTATGTATTTAGTGAGTATTATTTATTTGTTAATTATTTGCCACGAAAAAATTATGTCTCAAAAAATATGCAACAAAATAAGCAATGTATACGCACATCCGAACAGGTTCGGATTGCCTACACAATAATTACTCCCCGCATAGCCACGTCCGGTCGGCACCTAATAATTTTTG
>NW_021333315.1:0-322 GCF_001605985.2 Dendrobium catenatum
CCATGCTGATCGGCTGTGGACTCATATATATATATATATAGAAGAACTATTTTTTTATTTTTTGGGGTCATTTAGGGATCGAACAGGAGCTGACGGGAGGCATTGCTAAACCACTAAGCTGCCCCTACACGTCCCATAAATCTTAACTGTTCTTATATTAATTATTAGTTTATCCTCCTCTTATAAGATGAATGACTGATATAACTACCAACCTCAATGTTCATTTTGTGGGACTACCCTTGTTTTTTTCTTCTAAAAAATAGTTATTGCCTAGGGAGAAAAAATTTGTAATCTTTGTCTTGAATCCAATTTATCTAATGAG
>NW_021333316.1:0-856 GCF_001605985.2 Dendrobium catenatum
TAGCTCGTCGAACGTTTGGTTCGCTTGCAGCCCTACGCGGCACGCAACAGGCGCGTCTGCGTGCTGTACCACACAGTTATGGATTTATTTTTTTTTTAAAATTCGGTGGGGCCCACTTCATTTCTTTTGTCCAAAAAATTCCCAAAAAATCCTAGAAAATTCCAAAAAATTTCAAAAAAAATTTAGAAAATTTGAGAAATTCCATAAAATTCTAGAAAACTTTGGAATGTTCTTTTATTCCCAAAAAATACTATAAATAGCCCCCCAGGGCCAGGGGGAGATTTGCACCTTCTCATTTTCTTCTTCTAACTCTCTAACAGTTGAGGCTTTTCGTTGTTTTTAAGTAGGTGACTTTCCCTACTTAATTCAGCGTCCCTCCTCTTGTACAGAAGTTGGAAATTTCTCTTATTTTTCCTTCTTTCTCTCCCATTTTTCTTCTTGCTTTAGAGGTCTTCCGCTATTTTTCGTAGGTGACTTTTCCTACTTAAATCAGCACCCCTCTTTAGTGTAGAAAGAAAATTTTCTTCCACTATCTTCTTCTCTGTCGATCTTCTTACAGTCGAGGCATTCCATTATTTTTCGTAGGTGACTTTCCCTACTTAATTTAACGCCCCTCTTCTGCTGCAGAAGTTAGACTTTTTGGATTCATTTCGTCCTCCCTTCTTCTAACTTTCTTACAGTTGAGACAACCCTTTGATCCACCCCCAATCATCTCCATTAATGCCACCCCTTGCATGGCCAGTCCCCTTGCTCCCCTCCATTCATAAATTTCCTACATTAGATCTGATGTGGTATACTTTGGGAAGAAGCAGGTTCACGAACAAAGAAAATGAAGAAGGCAATGTAACAGTAATGG
>NW_021333317.1:0-225 GCF_001605985.2 Dendrobium catenatum
ATTTAACATCTTAAATATCCCTTGGTATGACATGAGTGAAGTGGCTTAAACTTCAGATCAAATGATGATTTTGACCAAGTCAACACCTTTAGACTTGGTCAAACTAGCTTAAACTTCATTCCTTGCCTTCAAGCCTCATTCCTAGGCATCAAACCCTCTTCAACCTTTTATTCCAGCAGTTTATAACTCTCTCCATGCCACCTCATCAACCTATGTGGCATTTTG
>NW_021333318.1:0-205 GCF_001605985.2 Dendrobium catenatum
TTACGAAGTGATATTCTTTGACGTTGAAGAGTGTTGGGACATCAATCATCATTGTCATCACAATCGTCAAATTCGTATCTTGTCTAAGTAGGGCATTCTAGCTAATTATACACATTATTTTTTTAAATCCTCTTGTTATTGGGTTGTTGTGGTAAGTCAAGTCGTATTGTAGAATTTTATTAACCCACCATGCATGTTATTGTAA
>NW_021333319.1:0-1171 GCF_001605985.2 Dendrobium catenatum
TTTGAAGATTCAAGGCTCAAGATTGCATAGAATTAGTTGTATTAAATGAGTCTATAATTTTCATTTATTGAGTCAAGTCTTGTAATGATGTATGTTAGTTTGTTGATTAAGCACACACATAGAGGGAGCAATAAATGAATATAAATATTTTAACTTTTCTAATCATCGTACCGTACGAATTTATTTCGTACTGTACGATCTGGTGTAACAGAAATAAATTAAAATATTTTATTTTTCCTGGAAAACTTATTTTTGAATATAACTAATCGTACTGTACGATCACCACAATGTACTGTACGATCACTTATAATTAGAAAGATTGCCGTCCATTAAATTAGGCAAAGATTTGAATTTGAAAAGTTGTTCGAATCATACTGTACAATCCTAATCATACTGTACGATGTTTAAAACATTGCCTAATTTAATCCGTTGATTATTCAATAAAAAATGGCTTAATTTTGATGATTGGATCGTCCTGTACGAACTGGATCGAACTATACGATCAACAGAGACAATTTTGGCGAACTGCTTCCCGTTTATTGAACTGTTCGTACAGTACTAACTGGACATCGTACAGTACTAACATGTCAATTTCTGCACATCGTACTGGACGATCTTGAGATCGTACGGTACAATATTTGACGCCCAAATTGAGTTTTTTAGGGTTTTTTGATCTCTCTATTTAAGCACTATCATAAGACTTTGTAAGAGTCTTTGGCAGCCATTGTGTCTTCATTTTTTTGGAGAAAACATGAAGAGAGGACTTGAAAGGGAGAGAGAGGAAAGGGTGAAGTTTGAGAGAGGGAGAAGATCCTTGGAGGGGATTTCAAGGGAGTGTGAAGGAGATTTCGTACGGTTGCTCCGGCGAGCTTGCACCTCAGTACCATCGGATTCAAGGTTCGTCTTAAATGAAGTTTTGGGAAGAAGAAGATCTCGTTGGTGTCAAAAGACCCGGCTCCTTCGCCGCACCGGGGAAGGTGGAAGTGATTGTGTAAGGGCTTCTCTGCCTAACTGTGGGAGCTAAAACAGAATCACTAAAGATTTAGTGTAATACTCGGAGGGTGCCTCCGGGGAGTGGACATAGGTCAAGGTTTGACCGAACCACTATAAATTGGTGTGTTCTTTCCTTTATTATTTTATGCACTTTATTTCCGCATTTATTTTTATTGTG
>NW_021333320.1:0-212 GCF_001605985.2 Dendrobium catenatum
AATGCAAGTGGCAATTGGGTCCAATTTGAATTGAGCTAGAAGGTGGCTCGGGTCCAAGTGTTTTTTGGCTACTTTGGGTTAGCCTAACTCTTGACCCAAGCTAGCCCAAGGCATGGGCTAGCTGGAGGGGGTGTATTGGACCTAGGGCCACCTATAAGAGGTGTTGGTTAGGTTAAATTAAGCTTAGGTTGAGAGTTGGCTCAATCCCAAGT
>NW_021333321.1:0-352 GCF_001605985.2 Dendrobium catenatum
AGCTCCCACCCAAACTCTCATTTTAAAAAAAAAAACTCTTGCTTAAACTTTAATTTTTTTCGAAAAGCTGCACATATTTCCAAAACAATTCCCACCTAAACTCTGTTTCTATCGCTAAACTCCATTCTAAATCCATTTTAATTATTTTTTAATGTTTTTTTACTAAAGCTGGAACATTTAATACAAAACATTTATTAAAACTAAATTTTTAAAATATTACTTTATTTAATTATTAATTTTTTATGTTAATAATAATTTGAGTTGGCTCACGAGATCACAAGCCGAATCTCATCAGGTTCAAACTCGAGCTTTTTTAATAAATGAGCTTGAGTTTGAGCTTGAGGTCAAGCTC
>NW_021333322.1:0-260 GCF_001605985.2 Dendrobium catenatum
AACATGGCTAGAAATGTCTATTGCTAGTCATTGTTATATTTTTATCTCTACTAAAGTGTCCAGCAACACCTCTTATTGCCATTCTAAAATCCAAAAAGTTTTTCAAAGATGAATGAGGGATACAAATACAAGCACCTTTAAACATATATTCATTTTTAATTACATATCCTTAGCTAATCATAGATGACTTATTATTCAAGTCTAAGTAAATCACACCCAAATTCTTATAAGTGATATACTCTATTTAATATGATCATCAT
>NW_021333323.1:0-1291 GCF_001605985.2 Dendrobium catenatum
TGTTTTTATTGTATGATAGAATTTTACTATTTTTTACGTGCTAAAATCCTTAAATTCTCATTTACGCAATTCTTCGTCGGTGAGGCTTACGCCTCACACCGCCTCGAGGCTTACGCCTCGCATCACGGACGAAAAACGCCTCTAGGCTTATTTACGCAATTTTAAACCTTGGTTCTCGGCATCACAAACCTCCCTTGATACAATAGCCTCTCCTCCTCAATGCAGTTGTTGACCCCTATACCTCAAACCACGTGCGAAAGGACCAAACTGGTGAGTAAAGCGATACACGCCTTGGTTCCACGTGTAATTTGAAGGATCAAATAACCTCTGATTGACAAACAAATGGCGACGTTGCGATCAGGACATCAAATTCTGCTAGGTCGAGGCCCCTCGCAATCGAATCGAACGAGATCTGTTAAAAGGGATGACCGACACCCGAAATTAAAGCGCGAGGCTACTAAAATGACGTCGGATTGACGAACGGACTGCGTCGTTGCGTTCGGAACACCGAAATCACCCTAAATGCATTACCAATTTGTTCAATTGAGGTTGTGCACACAAATCGAGGCGGCCCCATGTAAAAATTGCCATCGACATTGTTCAAACGACGTCCGATCGTGAAACAGACTACATCGTTGTGTTCGGAATACCGAAAATATCCTAAATGCTCTACCAATTTATTAAATCGAGGTTGTGCACGCTAATCGAGGCGGTCCAGTGCAAAAATTAGCCTCGACGTTGCTCAAACGACGTCCGATCGCGAAACGGACTGCGTCGTTGCGACCGGAACATCGGCAATACCCTAAATTCATTATCAATTTATCTGATTTTGATTTCGGCGAAATTGATATGTAAAACGGAGCAATTGACACGCAAATCAAGAAATGTTACATGCTAATCGAGGCAACCTTTGACTCGATTAAGACATTTCAGTTGTTTTAAATTAATTCGGCAATGCGATATCACTAATTTGGTTGCTATCTTATAATTTTTTTTTAAAATAGCTGAAGGCAAAGAGAGGAAAGAACTCCAATCTATTAAATGCCATACTTTGTTATGTCCAAATTACGTTGTCAAACTCTGTCTCCTTGTCACTCGTTACAACTGGCTTTGCCCTGTCGTTAAATCAAAGACAAGAAAGAGTTGAAAAAGGACCTCCCTCCAACTCAAGCAGAGGCCGGATCTCACTTTTTCCTTCTTCTGTTTGCCGAAGCAGCTACCACGATTCAACCTCCCCACTCCAACTTCAGGCCGAAATCCCACACTCTTCCTTCCCTCTCTTATTCGCAAG
>NW_021333324.1:0-243 GCF_001605985.2 Dendrobium catenatum
GGGAAGCTTCTTCGAAATATCAACCTCAACAAGAATATGAGCAACCGAGGGTCCAGTACGGGAGGCAGTAGCCTGATCTGTTTGAAGAGATCTCCCGAAAATCAAACCCAAGAATGCATGACCTTTTGATTAAAAAAATGAATATGAAGGTTAAGGAAAGAAATCCAAACATGCACGATCGGAGATTCCTCCTTAATATCGAAAAAAGGAGTTCATTTCAAGATACGCATTTGACAGTTGAAA
>NW_021333325.1:0-1040 GCF_001605985.2 Dendrobium catenatum
CTGAACCAGAGGAAGAGACTACAAACTTGTGCTTAATGGTGGAATATCACCTTGAGCAAAGTGATGAGGAAGAGGTATGTAAACCAACCTATGATGAATTATTTAAGATTTGTGAGAAAATACATGCATCATAAAAAAATTGAAGAAAACTCAGGCAAGCCTAAAATTAGAACATTCGAATCTACAAAAAGAGCATGAAGTTTTTCTCAAAGATCATGCAAAGATTGATTCAAATCACATGGCTCTTCTTTGTGAATTTGATGACTTAAACAAAAAGCATTTGAAATTAATTGATGAACATAATGCATTAAAAGCTTCACACACGTCACTTAAGTTTCACCTTAAGAAATCTAAAGAGATTGAGAAAAAGTTGAGGAGTGAAAATGATGCATTAAAAAGAATAAATTTGAGGATTCAAATTGATTTTGATACATGTAAGAAAAATCGGATGACTTCCACTTTTGATCCTAAGCCAGAACCTAGGAAGAGGCATTATAATTCAAACCATTTAAGAAACCATTTTCCTGGAGTCAGATGTTTTTCTTGTGGCATGCTAGGATACATTTCACACACTTGCACCATTCACCATAGTAGACATTGGGTGTGGAGACCTAAGATGCATGATTTACAACATACCATACCTGTATTACATTATACTTTTCCTAAGAAGGATCCCAAACCTATTTGGGTTCCTAAATCTGACTGTTGTTGAGTTTTGTAGGAGTGCTCTCATCATTGACCTTATGGGAGCATAGGATAATTGGACATATGAAGGCTTGCAGCTCATTCTTGCTCAAACCTGCTGCTTCAATAAATTTTTAAAATATGTTTTGTTTCATTTTGTTTTTGTTTTGTTTTTATGTGTTTTGTTTTCACGTTGTTCTTTAAAATTGGCCTTTTATATGTTGAATCTTTTCAAGATTTTAGAGTTTGGAGTTTTGAAGATTGTGTTTAGCTTTTCTAAATTTAGTTTAAGGGAGAAACATCGTGGATAGTTTCCCTCTTTCTGACCTTGTTTAGTGGTATAATTTTTCTTCTCT
>NW_021333326.1:0-274 GCF_001605985.2 Dendrobium catenatum
TGGTCAAATGATCTACGATATAGTGTATTATTAACGTAAGCATATCTTAATGCCCTTTTGGATATTTGTAAAGCGATAGATTTATCGTCTGGTAATCTACCCTCTTTGAAATACGTGATGAATGGTTCTCTCCAATCACTCTCATCCGATATGTGAAAGCTCTCGAGCGTTTCTTTTCCTTCATTATCTTGTAAGGAAGCCGGAGCCAATGCATGTCTATTTTGGATAGTTATAAGGATTGGATTCTCTTGGGAATTTGCCATCTCCTTAGCAA
>NW_021333327.1:0-307 GCF_001605985.2 Dendrobium catenatum
GAAGTCAAACACAACTTACCAAAGATTTCAAGAAAAACCAGGAAGTATATTTTTCATTTTTAGAAAAGTGAATGTGCGTGTTGATGGGAGAAAAAAATTTAACAAAAACAGAAACACAAAAAAAAATAAAAAAAAAATGAAAAACAAAATAGGAAAGTTATAAATAAGGCATTTAACCATTATTTCTTTCCTGGTCTGATGCTTCAGAGACCAGATCTGTCCATGAGATTTTTTGCTTTTCATTATTTCCCCAATTTAAATTTAGCTTCTCCTTACCCTTTTCTTTTGTAGGAAGAATTCTTGAATT
>NW_021333328.1:0-455 GCF_001605985.2 Dendrobium catenatum
ATCGTCCCGTACAATCGTGGATCGTCCTGGACGATTTGACTTAAATGGTCAGAAATGAACCTTATGTATATTGGTACGAAATATTTTCGTACACACTAATCGTCCTGTATGAACCAAGTTCGTCTGGTACGAAACGGTTATTATATAGGTCGGTTTACGAAATTCTTCAGGACGTAACCAACTGACGTAAGTCGGTTCAGTTCGTCTTGGGACAAATAGGTTTCGTCTGGACGATTTTAGTGAGCCTCAATACAGAGCCGTTCATCCTGGTACGAACCTTAAATTTCGTCTGGACGAAATGGGCATAATGAGAATACAGAGACGTTTGTCCTGGGATGAACCATTGATTTCGTCTGGATGAACAGTAGAAAGTGAGAATCCCGAGACATTCATCCCGAGACGACTATTAAATTCGTCTTGGATGATTAGGACTTAGAAAAATTTTCTCTCTGCCT
>NW_021333329.1:0-1271 GCF_001605985.2 Dendrobium catenatum
TGACAAAGGCAGAGAGCACATGAAATCTTTCTCACCCTCCTAGTGATGATGGAGAACCTTCAATCTCTATTCATCCTCCTGGTGATGGAAGAGTACTCATAACCCTAGACCTTGAAGCTTATCTCCCAAGAGTAACTCCAAGAACTCACCAAGACTATTGGAGGAAGAATGGTGCAAGGTTTCCTTAAGAAACTGTGTGAAAACCTCTCAAACTCCTCCCTCATGGATAACCTTGCCATCTCCCTCTCCAAGCCCAAGAGCTCTCTCAAGAATTATCCCTCATAGTTCCTGTAATAGCCAAAAGTCTCTTTTAAGACAAGATTGAATTGTGTAAATATAAGGCTTAAAAAATCCCTATGTTTTTTATTAAGCCATCACTATTTATATGGTACAATCTGGGTTTGCACAACATGATTAGTTCAAAAATAGGGGTTCATCCAATATGATCAAATAGTTATTTAGAAGAACTATTCAATTTTTGCATACTTTTCATACAATATGATTAGTTCAATTTCCTTATATTCATACACGATGAATACTGAGAAGAATGGAAATTATTGCTATCAATCTTCTAGTACATTTTTCATCGTAAAGTATATTTAGTTCAAATGTTAAGGGTTTATATAGTACGATCAATATTGTACTATAAGATTAGTTCATAAAATTGATTTTTAAAATACTTACCTAAATCATCCTGTAGCTAGGATTTCTGATGGAAAAGAATCATATATTATGATCTATATTGTATAGGATGATTTTTTTATAAGCATTAATTATAAAATTATCCATTAAAACTAATTTTTTTGTATAACTGATCATACAGTATGATCAAAATTGTACAATACGATTAGTTTAAAAAATTTTCCAGTTCACTTTTCTCACTCCCCTTTGTGTGTGCATGATTGCCAATTTAGCATACACCTTTACATGGCCAGAATCAAGAAATTTAAATTACATACAATTTAAAAAAAAAAACTCATATTCTACCCAAACTTAATCCTTGATCATTCTTGAGTGGTGTATGATGCACCTAAATTTTTTGTACATACATAAAAATAATATGCAATACACAGGCTAGGAAAAATAAAATTTCAATCAATAATATTTGTTATCATCAAAATCATAAGATAAGGATCCTGGATTGCAACAATCTCCCCCTTTATAATGATAACAAATATTTTTTGTTGAAAATGCAGGTTAATATTTTTTCCTAATCTCCACCTCTCTACATGATTGATTTGAAAATAAGGGTAAGAGAATCATCATTAATA
>NW_021333330.1:0-207 GCF_001605985.2 Dendrobium catenatum
ATCTTCTGCTAAAAGATCAAAGTTCCCAAAGTGGTGAAAGTATCGGGGGCAAGGTATACTACACCACAAGGAGGGAAGCAACTCTAGGTAGTGAAGGAGACACACCTACTACCTGAGGATGTTAATCATATATAGAAGTGAAGTATCATCAGAAGGGTCACAGTGGTAGAGCCTACCCTAACTGGGTAGGACCCTGCGAGAAGTGAA
>NW_021333331.1:0-353 GCF_001605985.2 Dendrobium catenatum
TGACAAATTTGATGTTCTCCCCTTATAAAACTTATAGGGTGTTTTATTCAATTTTGATCTAATGTCTACCCTATTCAGAACATAACAAGTTATACTGACCATTTCAACCCAAAAATATTTTGGAAATGAGTAGTCTTCCAACATGGCTCTAGCAGCTTCTATTAATATTTTATTCTTTCTTTCAACTACCTCATTCTGCTGAGGGGTACTAGGTGCTAAAAAATTGTGATCAATTCCTTTTCTTTATAAAATTCTTCAATTTTTCATTTTCAAATTTATATCCATGATCACTTTTAATTGATAATATTTCACATCTTAGTTTTCTCTAAATCCAAGTAAAACAATTTCTGAAT
>NW_021333332.1:0-382 GCF_001605985.2 Dendrobium catenatum
TCTTAAGAAATCTAAAGAGATTGAGAAAAATTTGAGCATTGATAATGAAGCAATAAAAAGAACTAACTTGAGAATTTAAAATGATTTGGATACATGTAAGAAAAATTGGATGACATCTGCTTTTGATCCTAAGCCAGAACCTAGGAAGAGGCATTATACGGAGAAAATTGCGAACAAAGTACAAATAAATATGAAACTCACCGGAGAAGCTGAAGAGAGACAGTGAGCCACGACGCCGACGACGGACACTGCGACTGTGAAGGACCTTCGCAAGGCATCTCCCCGAGACCGGGTGTGAGACCTCGTTCCCTTACTGTTCCTCTCAGATTTGGATTTTTCCTCTCAGAATCGTCCAGGACGATTGGAAATCGTCCAGGCCGAT
>NW_021333333.1:0-347 GCF_001605985.2 Dendrobium catenatum
GGCAAATTGTTGCGGAGGGTGGATGGATTTTGCTTTACGTTTTTGATGGATTTATTTCAATTTTAAATATTTTTGGGATTTTTGGGATTTTTTGGAATTTTCTAGGATTTTGGGTTTTTTGAATTTGGACTTTGTGTAGTTTAGATTTTCGGGCATTTGAATGGAATTTGAGAGTATTTGCGAACCCCTCCGGTTGAGATAACCAATCAATGCGGCCATCATCGGGGTGTTTGGGGAGCATTTCCATTTTCTTGATTGAACCTTGTCGACTCTATCTACTGGTCGATAGAGGCTCAGGTTTCTCGTAGGTTTTGTGCCTTTGATTAGTGAATTCTCTTGATTGTAGG
>NW_021333334.1:0-224 GCF_001605985.2 Dendrobium catenatum
TTTACTGCTGTGTGCCATATTTTTCGTAGTTTTCACTGCATGTTGTGGATGAAATTGTTTTGGTGTGTCTGCTTACTTTTCTGCACTCTATGGATGGTTGATGTGTTTGGCGACTAGGTTACCCTTAGGTAGGAGCGATCTGGATGTGGTTACCCTTAGGTTATAGCCAAAAACAAAGTAGCCAAAAATATGAAAGTTCGTTAGGGATGTTAAGCCCTATAGAA
>NW_021333335.1:0-249 GCF_001605985.2 Dendrobium catenatum
TTTCTGGTCCTAATTAGTAAGCCAGTTTTCATTCAAACTGGATGAGAACATTTGAACATATTACAGTCCTCACAGTTCAGCGGCTTCACACAACAAGAGCCCACTCCATCTTTTAGCTGCAAATCCAGCACTTGAAATGTTACTTTGCTCTGCTCCACCTTGTTCCTTCACCTTATCGAGCAATCCTTCCAGATTCTTCTTCGGCAGGGAAAACATCATAGTTGGGCTGTTCCAGCGACACAATTACAG
>NW_021333336.1:0-329 GCF_001605985.2 Dendrobium catenatum
TGGTTGGAGAAAGTGAAAACACAAGTGCATAGCTATTATAAACTACATTTATTTGTGACCTATATTTTAGTTTGTATTTTTGACGGAAGCATGAACTATTTAGAATTAAGAGAGTGAGGTTTTAGATCCATGTACAAATCACATGTTTCATGAGATGGAAAAGTCATCATCATATATGGCCTTGTTCTTGTTTCGATGTTGGTAAATTTCTAAAGCATATCTCATCTCCATGATCGATGTAGTCAACAAAATTTTAAATTACTTCTTAGCATGTGAATATTTATGGAATTGGAATCACTTCTTTGTATTTTGATGAGCCATTTAGTAGA
>NW_021333337.1:0-1144 GCF_001605985.2 Dendrobium catenatum
TAATAACACTTATATTCAAATCATTAAAGATATGTATGCATTAGTTATTACTTGTGTTCAAACACATGGTGGTTTGACCATTTTGGTTGGGTTACATCAAGGATCAGCCTTAAGCCCATATCTTTTTTTTTAGTCATATATGTTCTCACTAGACATTTGCAAGAGGATGTACCTTGGTGCATGCTTTTGACTAATGATATTCTTCTTGTTTATAAGACTAGAGACGGAGTTGAAAGTAAACTTGAATTATGGAGGTCAACCTTATAGTCTAAAGGTTTTCGCTTGAGTGGATCTAAAACGGAATATATGGAGTGTGATTTTAGTACTAATAGATCTAGTGAGGGGATTGTGACTTTGGGCAAACAAGTCATTAATAAGAGTACATGTTTTAGATATCTTGGATCTATTCTTCAGAGTTTGATGGTTGAAGTGGAGGAATATATCGGGCTTGTTGTGTGATAGAAAAGTACCCCTCAAATTTAAGGGAAAATTCTATAAGATGATGGTGAGGCCTGTAATGCTTTATGGTGCCGAATGTTGGCCATTAAAAGAGAAAAATAATTCTAAGTTAAGTGTGGCAGAGATGAGGATGCTTAGTTGGATGGGTGGCTTTACCCTTAGAGATATGATACGAAATGAGTATATACGTGATAAGGTTGGAGTAGCTCCAGTAAAAGATAAGATTAGAGAGAGTCGCCTTTGATAGTTTGGTCCATAAAACGACAGCCTTCCGATGACCCGGTTAGAAAAGTAGATGTATTAGATTTGACTTATGTTAAGAAAGGTTAGAAAAAGACTTGGTTAGAAAATATCAGAAATGCTCTTTCATTATTAGATTTAAACATGAATTTGACTTTGAGAAAAAAGATTAATGTAGCCAACCCCACATAGTGGGATAAAGGCTTGTTGTTGTTGTTGTAAAAAAATTATACTAATTTAATATATAGTAAAAAAGCTATTCCAAACAAAGCCTAAGACATAGTTTGAATAGTTAAGTATGAGTTAATTTTGACTTGACTTGTTCACTTATAGGTTGACAGGTTTAAAAAATAATAATAGAAAATATATGTAAAATGTATTAGTATTTAGAATGTTAAGTATATAATTATTAAAAATATTTAAAAAGTATTTTATTTTCTTATAT
>NW_021333338.1:0-259 GCF_001605985.2 Dendrobium catenatum
CCGACACTTAGTCCCTACGTTCTGCTGAAGACCCGACTTCCTACTTAAGGCCCGACATTCAGTCCCTACGTCCTGCCAAAGACCCGACGTCTTGTTCAAGGCCCGACACTCAGTCCCTACTTCCTGCCAAAGACCCGACATATTGTTCAAGGCCTGACACTCAGTCCCTATTTCCTACCAAAGACCCGACGTCTTGTTCAAGACCCGACACTTAGTCCCTATGTTCTGCTGAAGACCCGACGTCCTACTCAAGGCCCGA
>NW_021333339.1:0-726 GCF_001605985.2 Dendrobium catenatum
ATTCAAATAACAATTTAATTTTTGTATAAAAAATAATATTAATTAATTGTTTAAAATTATAAAACTAATGATCCTCATCACAATTCACAATTTTAAAAAATACTATGAAGAAGGCATCATAAGATATTGGATTATTATTTTTTTAATATTCCCATTACCAAAAGCAAATAAACGCTGAACAAAGCTTCTTTGTCTTCGCATCGAATACCCAAAAATTCAGCAATTTATAATCTCGTCCGCTAGAAAAGTCTATGCGACGAACATGCCAAAAATATCCCCTTTTTTCTTCGCTTTCCAGAAAGCGGGAAGCTTTCGGTCCACTATTTCTAGAAAGACCAGTTGTTCTGAAGGTTAGGCGACGACGACCGCGAATAACCAGGCCGACTATCTGGCGCAGTTATAGTCAGCTAATAAATGAACGATGCAATAAGGAGAGCCAAGCTATTACCCTTTCACTTATATTAATTTATATTTTAGCTATCACTATTTTAGTTAAATTGTAATATAAATGATGAAATAATTTTTTTTTTTTTAATAAATTTGTATGTGTCACCAAAATCTTTTGATAGGATACAAATCTAAAGGCACATTTGTTTTAGAAAATTTATAAATTAAATTGAGGTTATCTTCAACAAATTTATAGTCGAAGCGAACCTAGTGAGAAGAATAAAGCAATGTTAAAAGAGGCCAAGCTAAGTTAGAATGAGTTGTTTAATAAACTGGACA
>NW_021333340.1:0-221 GCF_001605985.2 Dendrobium catenatum
GCTTTCATAAATCCCTAAACATGCTAATATATGTATGGATGTCTAGAGGGTTAGAAGTGAACTTTCTTTTATCCCCTATAACACTAATGACACCTAAGGACAAGAATTAAGGATCGAGTCTTAGGTAACATAGACTTAGGATGCATGATCCCTATAGGATAGAGACATCAAAACATGGAAAACTTAGTGACATATTTTCCTAGGTTTGTGGTGCCTTAATC
>NW_021333341.1:0-321 GCF_001605985.2 Dendrobium catenatum
CTCATTAATTGCAAGTTGCCGACTTTATCGTTCAGGCAAATAAGGACATCGGCCTGGCCGATCAGTACAAAACTCAAAAGAACGGCCAGAGCATCGCCCTGAATGCAAAGCTGGATGAATGAAAATTGGCTTGATCGTCCAGGCCGATCTCACGATCGTCCGGGCCAAATAGTTCAAATCATGGGAAAATCGTCCTGACAATAGCCCTGGATATGAGTTGGCCGATATTTATCGTCTTTAAGTAACTTAAGGTTTTTGATTGCATCATCCTAGCCGATCCTGCGATCGTCCAGGACGATATGATTGTATCAATTATCCTTA
>NW_021333342.1:0-621 GCF_001605985.2 Dendrobium catenatum
TAAAGAACAAAAATGGCTGAAAAGCCAAAAGGACTCAGGCTGTCCTGCTGATATCTTGTATGATCTGAACTCGGGAGGGTCTGGGCAGGACACAAACCCCTGGTTGCCATAACGGCCGTCCAAGGGGTAGCTGAAAAATCTAGCATTCATCGTCGTCCTTGCAAAATATCAGTCCAGGCAACTTGTAGAAGGAACAAAAATATAGGTACCACCAAAAAACTTGTAGCAACATCCAGATTCAGCCTTAGCAGCAAATTGAGACAGTATGTGATTCCAGTCACCCGAAAAAAGCAAAACAACATTATGAAGTTACGGTCCATAACCATCCATTCGCAGCAGTAAAATAGAACATAAGGTAAAACCATATGGGAATTCACCAACCACTGCAACCTCCAGATAATAGACTCCACCGAAAAGTTGGACAAAACAGGTGCAGTCAAAACAGAATTAACAAAGAAAAAATAATCTTCTTTTAAGCTCATCAAATCTCTTCTAGTATTTAACTTTGGCAATGATAGCATTAAGAATAATGTAGAACAGTTGGGAGGGGCTTTTCCAAACATTCTCAAACCTCCTAGAATTTCTTGCATCAGATTTGGTCTTAAGAGAAAGGCTCCCAGA
>NW_021333343.1:0-2802 GCF_001605985.2 Dendrobium catenatum
TAATCTATGAAAGGCTTCTTCTAGTTCAACATGAGTGATTTTTAAGGCTTCATGTATTTCAGTTAGTTCAATATGCTTCTTATTTAATGCATCATACTCATCAAGAAGTAGCATATGATCTCTATCTAAATCAGCATTTTCTTTAAAAAAGTTAGCATGCTCGATTTGTAAAGAACTAAATTCAACATTAAGCTTAGCATGCATCTTTTCCAACTTCCTATACGAGTCATGAATATTTTCAGAAATAAGTAATAACTCTTCATATAAAAGTTGACATATCTCATCTTGATCTGATTGATCAAGGTTATCATTAGCCATAAGACGCAGATTTGTTACCTCCTCATCTGCTTCTTCTTCTGATGATTCTGAGGCAGAGTCGGTCCAAAAATCTTTTTGTGTCTTCATCTTTCCTTTCTTGTATTTGGCTTTGTCATCACCTTTCTCCTTAGCTGGTTGGCTCTTTAGATTGGGGAAATCGGCTCGAAGGTGACCTGGCTTCCTGCACTAAAAACAGATTGTATCAGATGAAACATTATTGGACCTTGAGCTCTTACCTTTATTCCAGCTATTCTGATGACGCTTCTATTTTCTCTTCAGGAAATTTTTGAATTGTCGGGTCATCAGTTCTATCTCATCATCTTCCTCCCCTGCAGAGCTTTCACTTTCTGAGTTGCTTGCTTTTAATCCCACCGTTCACTCCTTCTTTTCACCTGCATCACTTTGTCTCTGACTCACTCCTTACTTGTATACAATGAGTAACCCATGGAGATTATCAATAGAGTAAACATTAAGATCTTTAGATTCAATGATAGCAATTATCTTTGCATCATAGGAACTAGGTAAGCGTCTAAGAATTTTATTTACTTTCTCAGAATTTGAAATCTCTCTACCTAATGCATGCAAGGATGTCACGATTTGGGTGAACTTAGTGTACATGTCAGATATTATTTTGCTAGATTTCATGCTGAAGAGTTCATAATCGTGCAGTAAAATATTAAGCCTAGACTGTTTTACTTCATTTGTTCCTTCATATGTAATGCACAGTCTATCCCAAATCTCCTTACCAGTGGCACTAGTAGATACTCTTATATAATCCTCAGACTTCAATGCACAGAAAAAATAATTTAAACATTTAGCATTTAGTTGGGCAAAATCCCTATCCTCATTGCTCCATTCATTAAAAGGTACAGGAGTTTTCAATCCATTAATAATTTTAAACAGTACAACATATCCATCATTCACTAACATCCACATACGATAAACAATAGATTGTAAAAAAGTAGACATTCTAATTTTCTAAAAATCAAACGGAATGTTATCAAAGAGTGGTGGACGTGTTATTGAATAACCCTCCGCAGTGTTACGATTACCAAAATGCGACATGATCATTTTTTTAAAGTTTTCTAAAACACTATTTTTGAAAACTAGCTCTGATATCAATTGAATTTACTAGATGGACAAGAGAGGGGTGAATTGTGAAAACTTCTTGACAATAATTAAAACCTAAACATGAATTCTAATTTTTTTTATGTTTTCAAATTTTAACATGAAAATATAAATAATTTTTTTCACAAATTTTCCCAAGCAAATATTGAAAAATAAAATGCAAGCAGTAATAAAAGACAATAAGGAAAAAACACACCGAGATTTTCATAGTGGTTCGGTCAAACCATGGCCTATGTCCACTCCCCGGAGTCCTTCGCACTGGGTATTTAACTACAAGAAATAGCTTTCCTTTTGCCCCCCTTGGCAAGGCGGAGAAGCCCTTACAATACTCCCTTTCACCAACCCGGCGTGGCGGAGTGCCAAACTCTATTTTTGCCCTCCTGGTGATGTCAGAGAACCTTCTCGTTTTTCTCCCTCCTGGAGAAGGCAGAGAACTTTGAGGTCACGGATGTAGAAGAGCCTTTCCCCTTGGAGATACTCCCACAAATTCCTCTAGGGCCACAGGAGGAGCAAGATGCAGCAAGTTCGGAGCAACCGTGTGATCACCCTCACACCTCTTCTCCCTCACAATGTTCACCTTCTCCTTCCTCTCTCAAACCCTAAAGAACTTCTCAATAGCTCTCTCCCTCAGAATCCCTCTCTAACAACGTTCTCCTCTTTCTAATTCACATAAAAAAATTACAATTTTGATACCTCAAAATAGGCTCCAAAATCCCTGAAATCTCAAAGTAGCCATTACTATCGTACAATACGGTTTATAATCGTATAGTAAGATATGTATAAAAAGACTTCATCCTGGTATGAAGTGGTACGAATAGTTCAAAAACCTTTGTACAGTATGATTATAAATCGTTCGGTACAGTATATAACAATATTGTTCGTACAGGACAAAAGTCGCGACGATCAAACATTGTCTCTGTTCATCGTATGGTACGATTGACATCGTACAGTACGATGAGACAAAATCGAAGAGATCGTCCGGGACGATCTTCGGGGTGATTATAATTCGTTTCTATTCATCGTATTGTATGAATGAGTTCGTATAGTACGTTGTTCAAATTATAATTAAGCCCCAAATTCTGGCACTAATAACGGGTTTAATTAAGTAAGTATTAAAGGAAGATCGTACAATACGAACATGTTCGTACAGTACGAGCGGCGGAAAATAACTTACTTAAGTTAAAACGTCTTTTAGGGTTTTGGATTTGAACATATCATACAGTACGATTGTATTCGTACAGTATGATCTATTCACAGAATCGTCCTACCAAGTTCTGATCGTACGGTACGAAATAACATCGTACAGTACGATCTACAGAGAAAGAAAACTCTAAGATTTTCATTTAAAACACTCTC
>NW_021333344.1:0-1036 GCF_001605985.2 Dendrobium catenatum
TAGGGTGAACCTCCCTCAAATAGAGGGAATGCTGTCAATTATTTTTTTCAGGTGCTACAGGTTTCCGGCGGCTAACCGGCGGTTTGGCCGCCGGTAACTATGATACCGGACGGCTTAAGCTATGCCACCGGTAATTCCCTTAAACTGTCGGTACTATACAGGCAGTTACCGACGGCTTCCGGTGGTGGTCCATTGAAAACCCGGTGGTGTATGCCGCCAGTACTACCGTCGGCCTTGACCGCCGGCGCCGTCGGTAAAATAACCGACGGTGTACCGACGCTAGCCGGAGATTAAGGGAACACACAACGACCTCTTTAACCGCCGGCATACCGTCGGTAAAGTGACCGTCGATTAGCCGTCGGTAATATAACCGGCGGCTTAACGGCCAGAGAATCGCCGGTCACAAATCCGGTAGTCACCGGCGGCATACGCCGCCGGAAAATCACTGCCTAATAGAACCGCCGGTAATAAGCCGTCGGTAAAAGTTTCCTACGCCAATTATTTCGGCTGTGTAAAAACCGCCGGTAAAATTTAAAACCGCCGGTTTTGCCTTCCTAACCGCCAGAAAAAACCGACGGTGTTTGGCATTTTTCCTGTAGTGGGTCAAGGGAGACCGAATGACACCTTAGGTTGGATCCAATTTGGCTAGGATTGAAAAATGGCTCAAGGGTATCCTCTCTTTGGGCACTTGGATCAAGCCAAATGGCCAAACCAAGTGTGCCCAAGGCTTGGGTTAAAAGTTCGTTAGGAATGTTAGGCCCTTATGAACTAGTCCCAAGGCTAACCAATAGGGGGGGGAGAATTAGTACTTAAAATTTTCTCCAAACAAAATTACAAACACAAAAAAATAATCACCACAAAAATTGAAGTGCATAAATTAAATGCTAAATAATAATAAGAAAGAATACACAAGATTTTATAGTGGTTTGGTCAACTTAACCTACGTCCACTCCTCGGAGCCTCTCCTTAAGGTATTGCACTGTGGGCTCCAAAAATTCTGCCTCGGCCTCCACTCGCTTTTCTTATTCGGCGAGGG
>NW_021333345.1:0-463 GCF_001605985.2 Dendrobium catenatum
GGTTTATGATTTTGATGATAGCAAACATTTCTTATTTATCTACAATTGCCTTATGTACTGACATTTCAGGTTCACACGATCGGACTGCAATTTTGAATCAACTCAAGATTGAGTAGACTAGGTCTGAGTAAGTTTGTACACTTTTTCCTTTCTTGAGTCTATTGTATTTGATGTGGCTCATGATGTTTTGAAACTTGGAAAATTTTTTATTACTCCCTAAAGTTTTCTATTTTTGGTAATCTCATCCCGAACGATATTTATATCAGCCAGGACGATCTGTCCAAAAGCAGAAACCTTAATTAGGGCATCCTCATTAAAGCAGCCGTCATTATGCAAAATACATCATCCTAGACAATTTTATATTGGCCAGGACGATAGGCTCAATTCAGCAAGAATCTGTCGCCAAATCTATTTAGAAAGAAGCTATTTTTGGACATCGTCCAGAGGATCGGCCTGGACTATA
>NW_021333346.1:0-359 GCF_001605985.2 Dendrobium catenatum
TGCCCACAACTCTACACATAGATCTTTAAAAATTATTTTATCTTATTGAAAAAAATAAAAAAGAAATGCCACGTGGCACGTTTTCGAACACTCTGTAATATAATTAAAAGAAAACATAACTAAATATTTTATTATAATGTTTTAACTTTTAAATTCATTAATTTTTAATTATGATTGTAATATAAACTCAATTTATTAATTAGTTTCAAAGATAATTATCAGCCCTACCGCGCGCTTTGCCAAATGATTTCCTGTGCAAGCTTTTTCCCCATCCGATCGGTCCGACCCTATACGAAAGGCACGATCTACATATGGACGATTAAGATCTTGGAAGTATTAAATACTGTCCTTCCAACATA
>NW_021333347.1:0-417 GCF_001605985.2 Dendrobium catenatum
GTGTATTTATGTCATGCTTAGTCAAGGGTTAGTCAAAACTTCGATTCAAACCTATTAAACTTAGTGTCACTAAGGACAACAATTAAGGACTTTGATTAGACAACTTAGAAAATGCATTGTGATTAGGGTACACCTCATTTGAATTTAAAACTTAAACATTTTAAACATAGTGACACCCTTAGCCCATAGGAAAATTTTCACTGGTTTTAGATATTATTAAGTCTCCAAATTAATTTTCCTAAGTTTAAGCCTTAATTAAGCATTAAAACCTTCCAGAAAATATAATAAATTCATTTTAAGCCCAAAAATTATGTATAACCCCTCTAACTGACTAGATTTGAATCCTTAAGCAACGAAAACTAAAACCAAATTGATTTGACAGCAACTTAAAGTTTATTTAATTTTAAGTAAAATTAA
>NW_021333348.1:0-273 GCF_001605985.2 Dendrobium catenatum
CTTGGACTTTAATTTGAACTTGAACTGGGACTTTACAAGACGACAGAGGACTTGATTTGAGCTTTAATTGAACTTAAACTCACACTTGGTTTGGAAATCAAATGATGTAAGCAAAGACTTGAATCAATCTTGAATCATGATCTGAACACCAAATCAGACGGACAATAGAAGACAAGTGAACTTGAATATAATCATCAGAGAACTTGAATTGGAAATAGACTCTTGGAAAGAATTTATACTTTGATCACAAAGAACTTGGACTCGAATTCAGAA
>NW_021333349.1:0-2672 GCF_001605985.2 Dendrobium catenatum
AAAGTTGTGCGGTGAAAGTTTCGTCAATACAAAATGCGACGCATTTTTCGGTAACGAAAACACAAATCTGTGCACAAAACGACCAAAACTCAACATTTTTGAAAACAGAAATAGGATTCGGAGTCCTTACAGCGAGATAAACACTTTTCCCAAAAGCGGCGTCGGACGAAAAGCGCTCCGCGGCCTCCGAAAACAAGCTTCTTCCTTTGCTTTTCTTCTCTTTCTCTCTCCTCAGATATTTTGGATTTTTAAAATGATTCTCTCTCATAAAAAACGAGCTGATTTCCTTATAAAACAAGCCTGATCGGCCCGGCCGATCGCCACATCGTCCAGGATGATGTGAACAAAATCTAATCGTCCAGGACGATATGTCAGGACGATAATTACGGTTTTGCTCTCTGGATTTTTGTCTTATCTGATCTTCCCAGGACGATCCCAACATCGGCCCGGACGATCCACTCCAGAAAAATCAGCTGTTTCAATACACTGATCGTCCTGGACGATCTCAATATCGTCCCGGACGATCCTGGGAGGAAAAACTCAAAATCTTGGAAGGCAAATCAAAGGAACGAGCTCTCACAATCTCCCCACCTTAGAAAAATGTTGTCTCGACATTTCCCTTAAGTGTCCGGAGCAAAACGAAACAAAATAAATCCAATCAATCGGAAAATCATACAAATCACATTGGAACATACAATAAACTAAACTCGTACCAGTCACATCTTCAGGCACTGAAGAAACATCTTCCACCATTGTTTGTATATTTTCAGTCTGAACATTCGGAACAGGTCCTTGCCTAAGTCCAGAACTTGGGCATTCCGTCATTCTATGTCCATATGCACCACATCGAAAGCATTGCCCTGCTCTCCGATAACACTGTCCCAAATGTCTTTTCCCACAACATGTACAAACATTAATCCTTGCTATGCTATCTTCCCCACTTTTCTTGCTACATCAAGAGCGTTTTGCTAACTTGTCGCTCACCATTTGAGCGACCATGTCAGCAAACTTATTCATATTTTCAGATGTGAGCGGGAAGTCAGTAGCAGACTCAACTGTTTTTCCTTTCGGATCCATTGGCCTGGTCAATACAAATCATTCGAATCAAATAAAATCGGGAAAATCAAACACGTAAAACAAAACAAATCAAATAATGCAATTATCACTATCACTCTAGATATAAGCAAATCCTTTCACTACACTCGCTATGATACCAATTGTAGCGTCTTAGATATCAATAGTGAAAGGATTCATCTGACATTCTTTTTTTACTTTTCTTTTTTCTTTTTTTCTTTTTCGTTCAGATAAATACAGTCATCCAGAGATAATTGCATTACAGAAAAGAAATACAGTAACTACTATAATTCACATTTCAACATATATACAGTCAAAAGGAGCGTCCAAAAGAATATGTACAATAGCCATACGACTACAAAACAAAACTACACTAACGACTGAAGAAGCTTCATGCGGGAGGCTCTGCACCTGAAATATTAACCACATATAATGAGCTTAAATAGCCCAGCAGGTCACCAAAGCCTACAACTGAAATCAAAGCACGACACTGGAAATAATATGCAGGTCAATCAAATCAAGTTGAATCAATCAGTCGTACATGATCAATGAGTCAATGCAAATACGAAAATCAATACGGAACAGAAATCAATAAAATAAGTAAACAGTAGGAAATCCATAAAGCTCAAGAAATCAATGCATGCATCAAATCTCTACAGTCTATATCATAGCAATCGATAACATCAATTACATCAATATAGTCGTCTAGCCGTCTTATCTATCGTATCAGTCTATAACATCAGTCAAATCAATAGAATGAAATCTTATCAAAACATACACTTGCAAATCGATCACTTGTTCAATCTCACTTGCTCTCTATCAGTACGACAGCGTATGTATCCATATCTACAAAGAGAACAATCCAATGACGACAACGAACGATGCTACAACAGTGAAATCGTATCAGTCAATTCAGTAAAGCAAT
Organism: Dendrobium catenatum; assembly: GCF_001605985.2. Lineage (NCBI taxonomy): Eukaryota > Viridiplantae > Streptophyta > Magnoliopsida > Asparagales > Orchidaceae > Dendrobium > Dendrobium catenatum. Next base: position 2,000 of record NW_021333349.1, read on the forward strand.
TACTTCCGGTCAATAATATCAATCGGCTTAGAATTCCAATAAACAAACAAATCAATACATCGTAAAAGCAGTTGAAATAAATCAATACGATTGGCAAATACAATTGAAATCAATCAATGCAATAAAATTATATACAACAATCAAATAAATAAATTAATAAACAATCAACCCAATCAATCAATCAATGATCGGTACTAGGAATCAATATAATAAATCAATGTATTAGTGGATCTGTAGTATCGGTCTCAGTATCAGTAGTACCAATAGTATCCGTGAATCAATGTAACCATAATATCGATGAATCAATAATCTCAGTATCTGTATCCAGGAATCAATACGATATCTATATCCATATCGGTGCGAGTATCCAGTAACATGAATAACATGCAATATCAATGAAATCGTACAGTAATAATAAATCCGTAAATCCATAAATCCGTCAGTAAATCCATAAATAAATCTATTCGATAATGAATCAATTCAATACAATAAATCTGTCGATAACAATCATGCGTAGGGAAATCAATAAATCAATCAGAAATCGATAGGTCAATGCGTATCAGGAAATCCATACAATGTAATACCATACACATGCAATTCCATACAATGGTCTTACTGAACAAGTACAAACACTGGTTATTATCAATAGTGCTGTTGTAGAAATCCATAGTGC
>NW_021333350.1:0-356 GCF_001605985.2 Dendrobium catenatum
GAGTTCTAATTTTTTATGCTTTTAAAATTTTAATGTGAAAAAAATTAACCAACTTTTCTTTCACAAATTTTCCCAAGCAAATATTATGAAATGAAAAGCACACAGTAATAAAAAGAAGATAAGGAAAAAGCACACCGAAATTTTTATAGTGGTTCGGTCAAACCATGACCTACGTCCACTCCCCGGAGTCCTCCGCTCCGGATATTTCACTACAAGAAATAGCCTCCTTTTTCCCTCCTTGGCAAGGCGGAGAAGCCCTTACAATACTCCCTTTCATCAACCCGGCGTGGCGGAGTGCCAAAACTCTATTTTCACCCTCCTGGCGATGGCAGAGAACCTTCTCGTTTTACTCCATC
>NW_021333351.1:0-219 GCF_001605985.2 Dendrobium catenatum
CCTCTACATCCAGTGAAAGGACCTAATAATTGCTCCTCGGTTTGGGCCTTCGCTGCTCAGGTTTGTGATGTGTTCTTTGGAAGCTACTTGGTTCTAGCTCATAAATGCTTGAGCTAATGTTTGGCTCATTAATATGAAAAGGCATTCCTCTTGTTAGCTCATTAAGCGGAGTAGGATCTTTTCCTTTTCCCCTTCTTTGTGTCCCCTCGGTTTCTTCCT
>NW_021333352.1:0-218 GCF_001605985.2 Dendrobium catenatum
ACCTAAAGATGAAGATGATATTGCATTGATGACTAGAGAATTCAGAAGCTTTCTGAAGAGGAAGCAGAAGAGACACCAGCAATGGAATTGAGGTAAATTTAACAGAAATGGTAAGGTTTATGATGAAGTGATTTGTTATGCATGTAGGAAACCAGGTCATATCTAGTCTAATTGCCCAAAATTCAAAGCCACTCATAGCAAAGAGAAGGTAGAGGAGA
>NW_021333353.1:0-359 GCF_001605985.2 Dendrobium catenatum
CAAACTTCTACATTATTTTTATAATTCTTATTTATAGTATTTAAAAATATATATAAAGTGTGTATAGTGTTTTTACATAGCATGTATAAACTTATATATAGTGTGTATAAACTTGTATATAACGTGTATAAACTTGTACATATTATGTATAATTCTTGTACATAGCATATATAAACTTGTACATAGTGTGTAAAATGCTTGTACATAGCATGTATAAACTTATTTAATTCATGTATAATGCTTGTATATAGCACATATAAATTTGTACATAATGTGTATAATACTTATACATACCAGTGTGTATAATGCTTATATATAGCAATTATAAACTAATATATCGTATGTATATTCTTATTTAT
>NW_021333354.1:0-263 GCF_001605985.2 Dendrobium catenatum
TGTTTCAGTCATTGGAAGTTGCTTCTTTTCTATTCTGAAGTTAGTTGTTTTCTTTAACCTATTTTGTTCTCAAAGTAATGTCTTAAATTTATAAAAATTAGATTTGTTTCTCTTTGTTGTTCTCTTTTGTGCTTTGCTTTAATTTGCCTACATCACCAACTATATATGCCTGTAATTAATGATCAAAATTTGAATAAGTGCTACACAAAATATCTTCTACAAAGCAACTAAATCAAAAGTGTCATGCCGAAAATACCCCTCCA
>NW_021333355.1:0-351 GCF_001605985.2 Dendrobium catenatum
TATGACGCCGCATCACTTGAAGATAGTGAGCATGGCATTGCAAAAGTAGATAATTTTGACACAGCCAAACTATCAAATAAAGAAGCAAGCTCCGCCGTGCTAATATTGTAGCGCTCCGATGGAGCCCTTGATGGTGCTGCTGCACTGATTTATCCAACGCCGCAATGTTGGATGATACTTAAAATTTTGTGCATTTTTTATATTTTTCTTGCACACAATAATTGAAATATATATTTTTATTAAAAATATTATTGAGTCAAGTAAATAGGTTGTTAGACCTAAGTTAATGTCCCAAGGCTACCAAGAGGGGGGGTGATTGGTATTTTAAAAATTTAAACCCTCTTTGAAAAT
>NW_021333356.1:0-332 GCF_001605985.2 Dendrobium catenatum
TAAATGTATAATATAAATTAATAATTATTTATATTTAACTTTGAAATTATAAAATATATTATTTTTGTATGAAATTTATTTATTTTTAGTCCCAAAATTAAAGTGCCACTAGTTTATAGTAGTCACATAAGTGATAGAAGTTGTTGAAGCATTCCTACTACAGTTTCATTTGGGATAACTTTTTTATTGCTTTTTAAAACAATTTTATATTACAAAAATCTTATACTTTATTTTGAACAACTTTTTATTAATTCTTAAAATGGATTTTAGTGCGAAAATTAAAAGCCATCCCACTAAACCTTAATTTTTATACTAGAAAGATGTTTTAAAAA
>NW_021333357.1:0-237 GCF_001605985.2 Dendrobium catenatum
AAGAATGGCTTGACAGAAATATGAAATTAGGAGCTGTACTGATTCCCAAGGAATACTTAGTGGATCCGGGGTAGGGATCAGCTAAGTATGTGACTGGTGAGCCTATCGTTCCTACTTCCTTTTCAGATTCTGATTCAACTTGGGATATAGCTTTATCTCGTTCTTCAAAGAAATTTCTAAAAAAACTTTACGTTTCTTCTCTTTAGGAGTCTTTGGGAGCTCAGAAGCCTCTCAAGG
>NW_021333358.1:0-1012 GCF_001605985.2 Dendrobium catenatum
CTTAGGTCTAACAACCTATTTACTAGACTCAACAGTAGAAAAACTGCATCATTCCCTTTTCTTTTGTTATGAAAATCTAGCTAATTCAAGCTTTTCCATGAGCTATAGATTTATGTATTTTTCCCCAATAATAGGAAAATGCATAGTCAAAATATAGTTCCCATACATGATTATCTAATTCCTTCAATGTTATGATTTGATCATCAAATAAATCATCATTTAATGGAGAATCGACTAGTAATGGGTATGCTTCAAGGAAGTCAGCAACGGACTGTCCTTTCATGGCATATAAGGACATGAATGTTTTCTTAAATTAGAACAATATCATAGACCACCATTCTAAACATCTTAGATTTGTAGGTTTGGTCATAACATATTATAAGGGGTTTACTCTTAAAATCAAACTTACCTGGTGAGAGAGCATATAATGTCTTAGTTTTTAAACTAGAAAAACTAAAGCAGGATAATGCTTCTCAATTGAAAGAAACTAGATTTTCATAGGAATAAGTCTTTAGCTTAGGTAATAGAGAGCATTCTATTTCCCATCATCATTGACATGGGTTAGAAGGGTACTGAGCGACTAGTCAAGGGCAGCAGTGTAAAAAATAAGGGGTTACCCTCGAACAGGGGCAACAAAACTTGAAGGATTGGTAAGATACTTCTTGATGTTGTCAAAACCATTTTGACATTTTTCGTCCCATATTAATTTGGTGTTCTTTTTAGCTAGGATTGGAAAAATGTTGACATCTTCTTGGAAAGTTAAAGATAAATCTTCTTATATACACCAATATTCCCTATAAAGACCTTAGTTGAGTAAGGCTCTTAGGATGTGGCATATTTAAGATGGCCTAAATTTTATTAGGATAAATTTTAATTCTATGGTGCCCACTATAAAACCTAAAAATTTATCTAAGGTGATGCATAACGGTCACTATAAGGGATCCATTTTAAGGTTGTTGCGAAAATTGAAAGTTCGTTAGGGATGTTAAGCCCAAGCTAACCAAGAGGGGGG
>NW_021333359.1:0-291 GCF_001605985.2 Dendrobium catenatum
AAGCATTCGGAAATTAACTAAGCATGCTTATAAATTTTTAAATTTCGGATATAAAAGAAAAGCGAGCAAACAACCCTTAGTATATAAATGCATTTCAATAATTTCATCATAAACCCTCAATTTGGAAGTTTCAAAAATGGGATTAGATAATTCTAGGCATGGGCACTCATGGGCTTGTGAAGGCCCATGAGACCTCAAAATCATTTAGAATTAAATGAACCCATTTACTCTCCTTCCAAACCTCTAGGGGTTATGGTTGTTCCAAACAAGTGGCAATCATCATTCTAAGCA
>NW_021333360.1:0-1221 GCF_001605985.2 Dendrobium catenatum
TTCTGAATCAACAGATGGATCCCTAGACGCAACGATGACTGACTCTGAAGAAAATATCACAGTAAAAGAACTTAAACTAGAAGAGGTTGACCAAGTGCAGTTAAGAAGTGGTAAGATATTGCCGCCTCCGCCAAAGAAAGGGATCTTGAATAAAGATAAGGGGAAAGAGATTGTCATCAATGATGATATTATTCCTGAAGATCCTAAGAGAAAGAGTACTCCAACCACGGGGGTAAATTACAATGTCTTATCCCATCTAAGAAAAATTCCGGCGCAACTTAGTATATATGATGCCCTCGTGATGTCTAAAGACCTTCGGGAGACTTTGATTCAGGCTCTCAAAGACCCCGAAAGGTATGAGGCATATTTTGCTGAGCGTAATATGACAGAAGTCTTGCAAGCTCGTAATGAGCCGTTCATCACCTTTTCCGAAGAAGACATGATGCTCGGAACGGCGGATCATAATCGTCCTCTATATGTTACTGCAGAAAGTGATGGAATGATGATTAGTCGAATTCTGATCGATCCAGGATCGTCTATAAATTTAATGAGCTTGAAGGCACTAAGAGCACTATGCCTCGATGTGGAGCATCTTGGATCAGATAAACTAATGGTACATGGCTTTAATGAGAAAGGGCAGAAGACCCTGGGATCATTTACACTCTCCCTTACCTTTGGAGAACTTTATACGGATGCCAAGTTTCACATGATTGATGCGGATACTGCCTTTAAAGCGCTCCTCGGTCGTCCTTGGTTGCATGAGTACGGCATCGTCCCATCCACACTACACCAATGCATGAAGTACCTCAGGGATGGAGAGGAATTCAGGATCTCTAGTGACATCCAACCCTTCGCAGTTCATGAAGTGAAAATATATGAAGATGCAAAGTACTTCATTCCAAAGAAGTTGAAGCTATCAGGCTCTTTCAAGGCCCAGGCATCAGACCCAGAAGTTGCAAGGCAACCTGAACTAGGGAACAAGAAGAAGCAGGTGGGGAGAAAGAAGGCAGTGCCGACTCTTCCCAAAATGCTGACCATTCCAAAAGAAAAGAAGCATTACCTCATCTTGGGAGTGACACAGATGAAGATGATGATACTCCTGCAAAATCTCGAAGAGTATGCCAGTCCATGGATGAATGGAGTTGGCAGGTTGAATTTTCAAATGATGATTACGACTATGACTATATTTATATGAACACGGTGCAGAATGTATTCTCTAGA
>NW_021333361.1:0-207 GCF_001605985.2 Dendrobium catenatum
TATAAAAAAAATGTGCTCACATATGATCTGAACCAAATTGGAAATTCATTTGTAACAGCTTGCTCAATATCCCTTGAATCTGTCAAAGGCAAATTGCTTACGAAATACTTGGTGACAAATAATATTTTAGTATTTTAAATAAATATTATTAATTAATTATTAATATTATGTTAGAACATACTCTAAGATTAGCTCAACTTTTTTCAC
>NW_021333362.1:0-1516 GCF_001605985.2 Dendrobium catenatum
GTTTATAACTCTCTTCATGCCACCTCATCAACCTATGTGGCATTTTGACCAGTCAAAGTGGTCAAACCTACTTAATGAGTGGCTTTATCACCTTGGTAAGCCAAGCCCACTTGATAACTCAAATTCTATGAAGATTGATGGCTAAAGGGGATATTTAATAGCATTTAATATCTCCCCTTTATCATGTTTTAGAGAGTAATCATGAGAAGTGGTGGGAAGAACTTCACTCTTCACTCAAGATTTTGTCCTCACCCTCCCCCCCTATCTTCCCAAAACTCTAATCCCAGCAGCCCACAACATCCCCCAATGCATAAAAAAGCTTCTCCTGTATAACTAAGCTTCTCCCAGCCATTAGAGGGGGTGTTGCTAGAGCTAGAAACCCAAACTAAGAAGAGAGAGAGTGAAAGAGAGAGAAAATGATATTCCTATAGCAGTTTTCGATCTAGCCATCAAACGTTCTTGGGTCCTTCAGCAAAGTTGTAGAGGATATCAAGAGCTTTCCAACGAGCCTAAGTACATCAAAATCCGTCCACAGGATTATAAGATATTGTAACTTTTCTCTAAAAACTTTGATTTGAAACTGTAGCAAACCTACAACACATGAAGCCTCCAAACTTCAGGTGTTGGAAGATTATATTGCCCTCAAGCTACGTTTCAAATTTCGTTGAGTATTTTGGGAGATATGAGCATTTGATGTTTTCTAGTCAAAATGAACTAGACAAGATCTGGGCCGTCCGATCGAAGATCAGACGGCCAAGATCTGGGCAAACACCCGTGTCTTAGCTGGGATACGAACGTGGGTCAGTCAACACCACAGGTGACACTTGGCATTATGCTGTGGCGCCATGTCGCCGCGCCAATCATTGGCCAATTTAACCAAATTTGGTTAAAAATAATTTAAAAAATGCTCAAAATTTTCCAAAATTCATAGAAAATTGAATTTTCCACCAATTTTTGTGTTCTTGGGCTCGTTGGAAACATATTTTAAAGTACTATTTAATAAAATTAATTTTAATCCGTTTTGAGTTCTGGATTATAAAAAAATTAATTTTATTTAAATTTAGATTTTCCTAATTTTCTTACAATCCAGGGATCAAATTAATCCCAAATTTTGATGGAATGTTCTTAAGCATCTTAGGCACATTATGTGATTTTTTTAGGATCAGATGCTATTTAATTTTCTGTGATGTGAATTTTCAAGGTAAAACATTCATTTTGGACCCTAAAATTTGAAAATTCATAACTCTTTAGATACTTATTATTTTTCTGTAAAATTTTTGTGATATGTATGTGCACCAGGGTTAGACACACCGAATTTTATGCCCATTTGAATAGCAAGGACACTTAAGGAAAATAATTAAGGAAATGTCTAGAAAACTTAGAAAACTTCTAGGGAACTATACACACACCAAATCAAATTTTAATAGGACTTGAAAAATTCTAGGAAATGTCTCAAAATTCAGGCCATTTAAGGACTTGAAAATTTAAAAAATTATAATAAATCAAATTTTAATCC
>NW_021333363.1:0-235 GCF_001605985.2 Dendrobium catenatum
CATAAAACCTGCAGCCCACTTGATCTCCAAAGAGCAAACTCAGCCCACTTTTCTGAATCCCAATAGCCCAGCAAATCCTTTCTAAAATCAGTACACTTTGGTCCACCTAGTTAGTTCCCTCTACAACCTCTCTAATCCAGCCCATTCCAGTAGCAAATTCAGCCCATAAATTTAACTAAAAAAAAAAGGGGAAATCTATTGAATCTGTTTGGCCCAGGTCTGTTAACAGCAAGCT
>NW_021333364.1:0-469 GCF_001605985.2 Dendrobium catenatum
AATCTTCTTGGTTCACTCATTACTTATGAGCAAGGAGAAAGTTAAAGAAAGATTGATGCAGGTGAACCATAAAAGGAGATGAATATTGCACTAAAGGTGGAAGAGTCAGAGAGTGAACACTCAACACCTGAGGATGAAGATGATATTGCACTGATGACTAGACAATTCATAAGGTTTTTAAAGAGGAAGCAGAAGAGACGCCAGCAATGAAATAGAGATAAGTTTAATAGAAATGGCAAGGTTTCTAATAAAGTAATTTGTTATGAATGTAGGAAACCAGGTCATATCAAGACTTATTGCCCAAAACTTAAAGCCACTCCTAGCTAGGAGAAAGTAGAGGAGAAACCAATGGTAAAGAAGAGCAAAAAGAAGTTTTAAAGAGCTTTCTGGGCATACTCAGCTTCAGACTCATCTGAGACTGAAAAAGAAGACGAAGTTATCAATCTTTGCTTGATGGCAGACAATGTAG
>NW_021333365.1:0-229 GCF_001605985.2 Dendrobium catenatum
ATCGTAGAGTGTTTAATTATTCAGTTGTTAACAAAGATCAAGCTGAGCTCCTCGTTTGTCTTAACATCACCTTTGTGATCTTCTTGGCTTCAATTTCAATCATTACGTGCCTAAGAAAGCTGAGCTAGTTTTTAAGTGTAATTTGGTTAGCCAGAGATTGTTCCTGAGATTCCACTAAAAGTAATATTTTTACTTGTTCAAGAACGAATCTTAAAATAAATTTTAGATC
>NW_021333366.1:0-302 GCF_001605985.2 Dendrobium catenatum
CTTCCATCTCTGGCCTTAGGAGAAGGGCCTAGAGGAATAGAAATAGAAGACTGAGATTGGATGAATCTAGGGCCCACCATAGTAGGTGGGTTTGGAGACAACAATAGGTGGGCAACCCTATCAAGGCAGACATAGTTTCTCCTACCTGGTTTGAGGTAGTTCTGATGGCTTGTAATACTAATTTTATAGCTTCTCCTGATGGTTTACCAGGTTTGCACATAGAGGCACTTCACTAGACCTTCTCTGAGGAGGACTTACTCTAGGCTGAGTCAAACAAGGACTTACCAGTACATAGAGTCTGT
>NW_021333367.1:0-255 GCF_001605985.2 Dendrobium catenatum
CAGATTTGAGTAGAGCTTGGGTGAGCCATGAGTTCACAAAAATAAGAGAGTAAAATAAGCGAAATAGATCATTTGATTATGGGGGTTTAGGAAGCTCTCTTCATATTGATGGATTTGTTCCTCATATTAAACATAGACGATGATTGATAAAAGATTTCAATTAGTTTAATAAATATATGTATTTTATTTTAACTATATCTTCTATTTTCAAAAGGAGTTCCTTGGCCGGGTGCCGACACCATTTGATTTGCATAC
>NW_021333368.1:0-567 GCF_001605985.2 Dendrobium catenatum
GACACCAAGATTTTTACGTAGAAAACCCCTGTAAAAGAGGGAAAAACCACGGGGCCTAGCCCAGTTTGAACGAATCCACTAATATTTATAGTCGATTACAAATAAGGCCCTTCCTTGGGAGAAGGCCTTAGCTTGGCAAACATCTTATGGAGTACATTACATGATGTAAATATAAAGAGCTACTATCGACGTATTCACTTTATTAGAAGGACTGCTGTCGGCGTGCGACGTAGGTCAGGAGGATCGTAGTCAACTGGCGATGGAGGACCGTAGTCGGCAGGTGACGTAAGTCAGGAGGACCGTAGTCGGCGGGCGACGGAGGTCGGAAAGACTATAGTCGGCGGGCGACGTAAGTCAGGAGGACCGTAGTGGACTGGCGACGGAGGTCGGAAGGACTGTAGTCTGACGACGAAGATCAGTAGGACAGCTCAGGTAGAATTCCAGCAATTGAAAGAAATGCATCTTCGCATAAACGTCTAGTGCAGTCCGATAACCGGTAGAAGTCCGGCATCGGGTAGAAACTTGGCTAGGAGTGAAGGTCTGACGTCGGGTAGAAGTCCGACGTCT
>NW_021333369.1:0-206 GCF_001605985.2 Dendrobium catenatum
CATCCAAAATATTGACAATACACAAAATACACTATCAATTTTCTCAAAGAAATCATACGATGAAATCTACATGAAAAATGAGGCAAGATGCACGAATTTCATGAAAATCATGTGAATCGAGGCATCTTCGTTTGAAATCAGCATGCAATAATCATTTTGAATTAACAATAATATTAATAAAAACATAATATAATTAATATTAATAT
>NW_021333370.1:0-259 GCF_001605985.2 Dendrobium catenatum
TTCAAGTAATGAAAATACATTAATCTTATACTCTAAATGTGTATAATTGACACAAATTCAAATATTCATTTTACCAAAATGTTAGTTTTTTTGTTCAATGATTCTACATTTTAGTCTATAGCTATATATTATAGTGTAGATGTTGTGTAGGCCTTTTGATGAGAAATGGAAAAAAAATTGTGGATGGCTTATTTTCTATATACTAGAAGTTATTAGCAGTTCCATAGTCTGTTGTTTATTTTAAGTTTAATTAAAAGAA
>NW_021333371.1:0-292 GCF_001605985.2 Dendrobium catenatum
AATCAACTGGGATGATTCAGGACGATCAGAAGAAAATTGATTACATTATCCTGGACGAGATAATATCATCTTGGACGATTAGCTCAAATCCGAGTACAATCATCCTGAACATCATCTTAAAAAGATTCTGGCCGATGTCAATCATCCAGGACATCGTCCCGGCTGATTCTGTGATCGGCCCGGCCGATGTGATCGTATCAATAAGCCTTTATTGCCTTCTATAATTGCCAGATTAATTTAGGTATAATTGTGCTGTATCATCCAGGCCGATTTGGAGATCGTCCGGGACAAT
>NW_021333372.1:0-265 GCF_001605985.2 Dendrobium catenatum
AATAATCAAAAGTCTTTTCTTTTCAATTTCAAAAGAAATATTTTGAAAGTGGCATTATTAAAACAATTTTTTTTCAAAATGAACATTTGGAGGTCTGATTTGACGCTGTCGCCTCATAGGAAATCCTAGGGCAGAAGGTCAAAATCGGAACGATTAAATTAACAAGTAACAAATTTTTGGGAGGTAGAACCTCTCTTTTGATGTTTTAAGTTATCTTAGATGTTGGCCACACTCACCCAAGAAGGAAATGGATTGAGGGACCAAC
>NW_021333373.1:0-293 GCF_001605985.2 Dendrobium catenatum
TAAAACCAAACAAAACAATAAATGTAACCGAAGTTTACAAGTACAACCAAATTAACAAGTTCTAAGTTCAATAAATTTACAATCAAATCATTATAAGTTCATCAAGCATAAAAAAGTTCTAATCATCAGCTGTATCAGCTGTATCCTCATTATTTGGAGATGCATGTGGCTGCTTCTCTTTCTCTTTCTTTATTTGATTTTCAACTCTATAGGATTGCAGCTATGCTTGCATTTCATTTTGAATATTTTTCATCTTTTCAATTTCTCTAGTCAGCACTGCAACTCTCTGACTT
>NW_021333374.1:0-633 GCF_001605985.2 Dendrobium catenatum
CAACAATTAATAAATAACAAAATTTTCAATAATTAATCAAACTAATCAATCAAATCAAGTTACAGTTAGTAGGCATTCATTAGCCTGCCAATTAAAGTGCATCGCATGTAAAAGCGTAATATGACTGTGTAAATTTGGATTAATTAAATTCAAAAATCAAATAAAAACTCAATAAAATTCATATCTCTCAATTCACTTGGCTGATTTAGGTGTTCTTAGGATCATTAGAAAGAACTTAGGGAGATCTTCAAAAGCCTTATGGTTTCAAGCCCTAATTAATTCTTAGCAGATGTCAATTTTGATTTTAATATTCTAACTATTATTGCATTTTTGTGCTTTTTTTAATTTCCAGGTCTTAATATCTCAGGGGATTGAATTTCAATATGTCTAAAACATGTCCAAATTTTATCCCCCATATTTGAATTGTCTAAGGGCACCATTTGGCCAATTTTGGATCAAGGACACAATTTAACCCTTAATTTCAATATACTTTATAATCTTTCTAATGAGAATTAGGAATTTAATTTTGGTGTATTAATTGTACTTATTCTAAGTAATTTAGAGCAACTAATTTCACCCTGATCCATCCTTAGGGTAGTGACTTAGGAATTTCCTAAGGTAACCTAGTGATTA
>NW_021333375.1:0-263 GCF_001605985.2 Dendrobium catenatum
TAAATGTAGTCAATTAAGAGTTGAGCCTCATCTATAAGTTGTCTAGTCATAATCAAGTAGGTAACTGTAGAAAGAAGAGGAGTGATGTTGATTATATCACCAGCTTTAGGGATAATGGAAGTTCTTAGAACATGCTGGATGTTACGGGCTTCACGCAATAAAGATGAAACTTTAGGTTGATGATCCTTAACTCTTATTCCTCTAATCACCCTATTGACTTCAGTCTAGTCAAAACTTGAGTTAGTCAAAGTGTGTGCTCTTAA
>NW_021333376.1:0-274 GCF_001605985.2 Dendrobium catenatum
TTTTAACTTGAAGTATTATGCCCCTTGGTTAGTTTTTCTTTCTATTTATCTATTACGTGTAAATAATGACATAAGGAATAAAGAAAATATTTTTGACATTAATTTTTTTCATTTTTATAATTTTTGTATTTAAAAATTTTCAAAATTTAATCCTGAATTTTTTTTGTTGTATTTTCTCTTTCTTGTTTATAGATTCTATATGGGTTACTTTTCCAACACACCCTCCTAAAAAAAAAATTCACTTAAAATAAAAGTGGCTATTTATGTGGGAAAA
>NW_021333377.1:0-301 GCF_001605985.2 Dendrobium catenatum
AGATTTGCCTCAACAAATTAAAGCCAACTTGTAAAAGTCCACCATCTTCTGACAAAATTCCAAGACCCACAAATCAACTATCTTTTTTTTCTTCTTCTTCTTTTTCTCTCCTTTAATCGCTCTCTCATAGTCTTTCATTTGTGGCATTTGTTGCTTGGCGCTTAAGCTTCGAATCACAACTTGGCGTATGGCTTCCCTTCCATTCATGAAAGGTTCTCCTCATCCTCTTCTCCTTTTCCTCAGTGGGAAGAAAAAGAGAAACCCTTTGCTTGGGAATAAAACCCAATGTCAAGGCTTCCTC
>NW_021333378.1:0-424 GCF_001605985.2 Dendrobium catenatum
TATACTTATTAAATTTTTATACACAACTTTTAAAATATAAAAATTATAATACAGTGTGCAACCCATGTCCGTGCCATATATTTTTAATAATTGACGTATCTCATGTCTATGTCTTGTCATATCTGTGTTGTCATGTCCCTGTACATGCATCATAAGAATCTGCTTAGGATTTTGTATGAACTGGCTGATCATGCTTACTGCAAAGGCTATATCTGGTATAGTGTGGGAAAGGTAGATCAATTTTCTCACAATTCTCTAGTAAGCTCCCTTATCAATGTCTGGATCTTCTTTAGCTTCCCCTAATTTGAGATTTACTTCTATTGGTGTTGGTGCCGACTTACAAGCCAGTTTACTTATTTCTTTAAGAAGATAATTAGTGTATTTTTGTTGTGAAATGAAGATTCTTCTTCTTGAGTAGGCCACT
>NW_021333379.1:0-263 GCF_001605985.2 Dendrobium catenatum
GAACTTGGAGGAACACGCACTCAGGAGGGCCCACCAGTACAACCACCACTTGGCTCCAAAAGGGCCAAGCCCTAGCTTCCCTAGGGAGACTGGAAAGGAGAAGAGCGGGGTGACCAGATCTGCTGGAAGCTTCAAGAAATTGACTGAGGAAGTGATGCAGGAGAAGAGGGCCAAGGGCCTTTGTTTCAGATGTGAGGAGAAGTTTATTCCAGGGCACAGGTGCAACGATCGCGCCCTTCGGGCTCTCACCGTCTATATAGATG
>NW_021333380.1:0-420 GCF_001605985.2 Dendrobium catenatum
TTTAAGCAAATCACAATAAAACTTAAAACTAAATCACCATATAAATCAAAGTGTAGAAAAATAAATAAACACAGAAGCAGTAGAAATAGAACATAGAGATTTATAGTGGTTCGATCAACTCAACCTACGTCCACTCACCGGAGGCCCCCTCCGAGTATTGAACTACAAGAGTGACTCTCCTTTTGCTCCTACAGCAATGAAGAGAAGCCTTTACAAAACCTCCTTTTTGCCAACCCCGATAAGGCAGAGAACCCAACTCCTTTTGATTCCTCTTGAAGCAGGGAGAGAACCTTGACTCCTTTTGATTCCTCCTGAAGTAGGGAGAGAACCTCGATCGATTTCTAAAGCTTACCTCTCCCAACCATTCCAAGGACAAGAGACTATAGTGGAAGAAGAAGTGGAACAATGCTTGGAGCAACC
>NW_021333381.1:0-269 GCF_001605985.2 Dendrobium catenatum
TATGTTAGTATTATACGAAAACATATTTCATAATATACGATACACATGGTATTAGCCATTGGGCAATGTAAGTTGGTCAATATGATATTTAATTAAACATAAAATTGTACAAATAATAATTTGTAATATATGATATAATCTTCCATACAAACAATTTTACAAAGATTATCTAGTATGATCATAATCGTACTATATAATTTGGCCAAATTTTTTGAACAATTTGACTTGGATGAATTGAATTTTTTTAATCATACTATACAATCAACATC
>NW_021333382.1:0-265 GCF_001605985.2 Dendrobium catenatum
ATAGCAAAAATCTCAAAACACTATATTAGATGATATGCACAAATTCTTTTGATCATAGATTGTTCCTTTGACATTCAAGTACTTAAACTATCTTAAGCTCATTAGATTCATCTCATTTAGATGATCAATTTGACCATCATCATACAACATTTGAATATTATTTAATTTTCCAATAAATTTTCAAAAGTTCTTAATCACACTTCTATATTACTTAGTTTAAGCTCATTTTGAGTTGGATCGAATTATTTTTTGTGTTGATGTGTTT
>NW_021333383.1:0-570 GCF_001605985.2 Dendrobium catenatum
TCTTGTACGAAGATCCATATTTTATTTTATTTTATTAAATTTCCTCGGCGAGTGAGCTGCAAAACTGCAGAGGACATCAAGAGGAAAATAGGGAGGCTGCCACATCTATGTGCTGCATTAATGGCGAACAGAATTTTTGGCAGGCCTTCTTTTATATATTAATTTTATTATGAGAATATTAAATGTTAAAATATAAATTTAATATAATCGAAAAATAATATTAATATATTAAAAAAATGTATAATTTTTTTTAAAAAGTTGATTAGATAGCACATATTGATCTATTAGTTAGAAGCTTAGAATTCAATTTAATATTTGCAAATTTTAAAAAAGAAATTAGAAATAAAATTCTACAAATATCTAACTCTGAAGATTGGAAATAGATATAAAGGCTTGTTGTTGTTGTTATTGTATTGTAATTCGGAGTTTCTTTTGGCCAATTTTAAATTTTAGGGTTCTAAGGTTTATGTTTTGTTTGGCTTCATTTTGTTTGAGTATGAATGATGATGATGATAAAAAGTTTCATCAATGTGCCTCTATTTTTGAATGATATCATCATCTTCTCTCAAC
>NW_021333384.1:0-219 GCF_001605985.2 Dendrobium catenatum
TACTCTCAAAAATATTTTTGTTAATATTCTTTAAATGTCCCTATCTAATACTAGAATATCATTTTATTTTATTTTTTATTATCTGTCCCTTTATCTTAAAGTCTTAAACTAATAATCGATATTGGGTACATAAATTTTCACTCAGAATAACTTTGCAATCTTTTCAATCTAAATGATCTAATTTTCTTATAAGAAAATAGTCAAATATTTCTTCTTTTG
>NW_021333385.1:0-294 GCF_001605985.2 Dendrobium catenatum
TGGAAGTTTAATATTTTTAAGAAGTAATAGATTCTAACTGAAGTCATTAACCATTAAGTTTGATTAGTCAAAAAAAAAATTATAATTAACAGTGAATTTTAGAAATTTTTCATATTCGTAGGGGTTACCAAGTCATTACGACTAAGGGGGTTTGCTTAAGGATTTGAACCCAGAAGAGTCCTAAACTCCTTGGGATCAATTCCAAAGGCCATAAATGACCTAAGGATAGATCAACAAGTGTTTAAAGGCCTTTTGGGGATTTTTAAGATTAATTAAAATTGGTTAAACCCTAAT
>NW_021333386.1:0-1198 GCF_001605985.2 Dendrobium catenatum
GGGGGGGGGGTGTGAATTGGTAATTTAAAAATTTTACCACCCTTTTATAATTTAAAATCGATAAAAAACTTATGATAAATTTTTTTAAAAAAGATTTTTCAACCACAAATCACACAGAAATAGTAAAATAAAAAAGGCAGCGGAAAAATAAAAGACACAATATTTATAGTGGTTCGGTCAAACACGACATACATCTACTCCCTAAAGTCTCCCACTTCAGGTATTGCACTATTACCACTTAGTGTCTCTCCTTTTGTCCCCACAGCAGGTGGAGAAGCCTTTACAAAAACTCTCTTCCAGCACTATTCGGTATGGCATAGAACCGTCGTCCTTTTATACCCTCCAAGTATAGGCAGAGTACCTCCCGCTGTTCACACTCTCCAAGTGTAGGCATAGAACCCTCCCGCTGTTTACACTTTCCAAGTGTAGGCAGAGAACCCTTCGTCCTTTCACACTTCTCCAAGTGTAGGCAGAGAACCCTCCCGTTGTTCACACTCCTCGAGTGTCGGCAGAAAACTGGATCTCCTTGACAAGATCTTATCACGAGAAATCTAGAAGGACAAGAGAAAGGAGCGAAGTAACCACAATTCACAAACGAAGATCCTTACCTTTGAGTGCCAAGTGAATACTTCACGCTCCAGTAGTAAAAAATCTCCTTCAAACACTCTCTCCTTCAATCTCTCTTCCGTTTGCATAAAGACCTGTGGACAAAAAGATTACAAGATAGTTTTAAGTGGACCTTTTAAATGAAAAACACAAAAAATTGTCCAAAAACTGTAATTTTTCAAATATGTACGTACTTGATCGTCCCGTATGATCGTAATTCATACGTACAAACAGTGTAAAAATTATTGTGTACGAACTCAATTTGCATTGGTACGAAATTACTTCATACCCGATCATCGTCCCGTACGAGCATAGTTCGTCTGGTACGAACAATTATGTTCAAGCTTTATTGAAAGATAACTGCAGGATGGTCCACAAGGTTAAGGAACAGAGGACATCATCTTGGGAGGAATGGGTAGAATCGTCTGGACGAACTATTAATTTCAAAAATCAGAGGACATCGTCTAAGGACGAATGGGACATTTTGTCTGGACGAATAGTTCAAGGTGAGAAATCAGAGGACATCGTCCAGGGACGAATGGGACATTTCATCTGGACGAATAGTTCAAGGTGAGAAATCAGAGAACATCAT
>NW_021333387.1:0-251 GCF_001605985.2 Dendrobium catenatum
ATCATTCAAACTTGAAATCTATTCCAAATCCAGAAATTCAAACTCAAATCCAAAGTCCTAAGGTCTTGTCCTAAAGACCCTTTTCAAAGTGACCAAGAAGAGGCCTCCCTTGAGCCATCTTTTGATCTTAACCAAATTGAATCCAAATCAAGGTGCTATTGAGTTCCCATTAACCTAATACACCTTCCTTGATCATCCCAACCCTTGGGCTCAATTGTGTCAAGAGTTAGGCTAGCCCAAAGTGCCCAAAA
>NW_021333388.1:0-864 GCF_001605985.2 Dendrobium catenatum
GATAATCCATGTAATTTAATAACTTTGATAAAACATAATTTGGCTATATGTGAGCCAATCACAAGTATGTTAAATGAATTGAAATAAGCAATTTTTGAAAATCAACTAACCGACAAAAACAGTCCTAATCTAAAATCCATACTAATATTCCCCAAGATTTATAATAATAGACAAAGGTGTTTATAATCTAATACAATTTCTTTTTTCATTATCTATTTGACAAATACTATTTGTTCTATTTTTTTATTAAAATTGGATTAGCTAGTTATATCCTCTATCATGGTTATAATTTCATATCTACAAATAGGACTTATAACATAAGCATGCAACTTTAGAATTAAAAAAAACGGGTTCTATTGAAATGATAGTAATCTTTAACCATGAATTATTTATTAAACACAGTCCATTCATTATTTAATACATTATATATGTCATTGAAGTCAAAAATCGTAGCATAATGTGGTAGGAAATACTTGAGTTCGCAAGTAACCCTAAGGTAATACTTGAGTTCGCAAGCAATCCTAACCCAAATAGGTGAACAAACAGTGAAAATGTTGCTGTCCAGAACAGAAAACAGCAGATTTCGGCTGTTGACAGCAGAAAAACAACACTAATACAGGAAAAATCTGATAGAAAACTCAAAGAAACGCTTGTATTTCACTAGTAGATGAATAAAACAGCAAAGATACAATTGATCCTTGTGGGCTCCAAAAATTCGGCCCCAGCCTCCCAGACGCTCGTTCTTTCTTCTTTTTATTCGGAGAGGGAGTTTTAACGAATAAGTTCCGAGGTAAATTTTGGAAGGCAGATGGGTTTGTAGATAAGAAACAACCCAGAGATTTCGCCCTCATTTTGCGAGGACTT
>NW_021333389.1:0-338 GCF_001605985.2 Dendrobium catenatum
GATTTGATTTGAATGGTAGATTCGAGTCGACGCTACGTCAATGGGTGTCCACCTAAGGGAAATCCTATGGGTGAGACATCTACACTAGGCTACTAAAACCTAGTTGCCAGAGTTGATTCTGGGAGATTGACCTCTAATAATGAGGTCAACAAATGGACCCCCAATAGGCATGATAAACTTGCCAAAGTTTATCGTGCGTATTGGCATTGACCGAAACGATCAAACTAGACCCAAAAATTAAACTTGAAGATCTGAGTACATGAATTGAACAGATTTTGTTATTTTGATAGATAATCAAAGTGAACAATTTATAGAGATTCGAGTTGAAGAATTGATTT
>NW_021333390.1:0-207 GCF_001605985.2 Dendrobium catenatum
AATGGAAGTCCCTTGACGTCATTCTGGCGACGTTAACCAAGGATGTAAGAACAATCCAATGTTGTATGTTAGAGCATTTGCTCGACGATGTTAACCGATATTGGATCCACCAATGATGTAAGACCTATATGAGTTTGCATGTCAGAGCCTTTGCTTGACAACGTTAACCTGTATGGAAGAGGTCGGGAGAATCCGCCAAGGATGTAA
>NW_021333391.1:0-257 GCF_001605985.2 Dendrobium catenatum
TCATCTCTTCTAGTATGATTAGAGCATACACAAAAATATATAACAAAATAACTCAAATGAGCGAAACAAAATGCCGTGATTGAATCATCTTCAAACCATGATCAAATCACTGTCTAACCATGATCAACTAGTCCCCGATCCTCATTCAAACAATGTTTCGTCATCTTAAAATCATGATCGAACTATTCTCAAACCATGATCAAATAATCTTTAACCACTATTCTTTGAACAATGCTCAAACCATGATTATACAATCT
>NW_021333392.1:0-346 GCF_001605985.2 Dendrobium catenatum
CTAAGGTCTTGGATCTAGAAGGATCCTAAGGTCTGGCCCTTGGAAGGATCCTAAAGTCTAGAGTGGATCCTAGGGTCTAGGATCGGATCTGGATTCTGGAAGGGTCTTAGTGACCTCATATAAAAATGAGGTCAACAATGTTATCAACGGTGAACTGAGAAGACAGTGGAGTGTCTTTGGGAACTTTAGACTCACTATGCTGGGTAAAGATTGGGTTTTATGCTCTTGTGAAAATGCTGAGATTATGGACTCTATCTTATATGAAGGACCTTGGTTTGTTAAAGGTCATATTGTGGGTATTGATAAATAGACAACTTCTTTCTCTACAAATTCTTTGAAAGGTCTT
>NW_021333393.1:0-219 GCF_001605985.2 Dendrobium catenatum
TCCTCAAGTTTTTCTCCATCTCTTTAGACTTCTTAAAGTTAGAATTAAGTGAGGTGTGTGTGACTATTAGTGACTCATGCTCTTCAATTAATTCACAATATTTTTTGTTTAACTCATCAAATTCATCAAGTAGAGCCATATGATTTGAATCAATTGTAGAATGATCTTTATTCATAATTGCATGTTATTTTTGTAACTCCAAAAATTCCAATTTTAAGC
>NW_021333394.1:0-277 GCF_001605985.2 Dendrobium catenatum
ATATCTTAATGAGATGTTTTGTGCATGCATAAAAAAAACAAATGAACTATAATAGGCATGTTGTTTGACATTTTTATCTTGATTTAATTGTAATAAAATATATTGAGTTTAATTTTTTTTCATTGAAATTAGTTTTTAATAAGAATAAAGATTTATGTTATAATAGAATCAAGATAAAAGATATCTAACAAAATTATTATTATAAAATTCATCTCGCTCTACAACTTATACAATTTCATTCCACTCTTGTGTATGTAAAGTAGGCTCTTGCACACGA
>NW_021333395.1:0-251 GCF_001605985.2 Dendrobium catenatum
AAGTATCACACTGGGCCACCATTTCCTCCACATCTTTTCTCATCTCCTTCCAGTATATCTCTCTAGCCAATCTCTGATAAGTCTTCTGCCCTCCTGAATGTCCTCCAATAGCACTGGCATGAAACTCCTGAAGTATCAGTGGAATCTGGGAAAAGGTCCTAGGTAAAACTAACCTTCCTCTGTGTAGCAAAAGCTGATCCTCCACTGTATATTTTGACGGTATTTCTTCCCCCTTCCTTATGGCCTCTCTT
>NW_021333396.1:0-240 GCF_001605985.2 Dendrobium catenatum
CTAAATAGAATCACACCAAACAAGCATGAACAAGTGTACTAGATCTAAGGAAATGAAATGAATGTAAGACTGATGAATTTCCAAGCATTAGGATTAAGTAATCATCCTCCTACTTGAAAATTCAGTCAAGTGACAATAGTAGTACTCTGGCTTTCTAAACCATTGAACATTCCCCATTAAATCAATTTGTTAGTGGTAAATCTTTGTTTAAGATCCAAAAATTTGCTAAAGAATGAATAC
>NW_021333397.1:0-305 GCF_001605985.2 Dendrobium catenatum
GAACCTTTCAAATGCGCTTTGAGTCTTTGATTTGGTCTTATTTGGGCTCGGATTGAGTCGAATTTGGTGTCGTTGGGTTCGTCTTTTCGAGATGTTCAGTTCAACTATAATTTTGCTAAGATCGTAGTTCATATGGCTCTGAATTTAATTTTGTAAGCTTTTAACTTGATTTTATCTTTAAATTTGTGTCCGATAAAGATAAGTTTTTGTTGATATATATATATCAACCCTAATCATGTCCAACGCCCCTAAATGCCGTAAAATCCTCCTAAGCTAGCTATCTTCCAAAATTAAACAATAAGAGA
>NW_021333398.1:0-315 GCF_001605985.2 Dendrobium catenatum
CACCAGACACCGGTCTTTCTGACCCCGGTCTCTTACCTCAAAAAAGTATCTTAAACGAGCCTGAATCTCGATGGCGCCAATCTGTTGCGGGCTAGAAATTCAGCGCCGTCTGTAGGTCTCATAGCATTCCTGAGTTATCCTGAGGTCGAGAGTTCGAGCCTCTCTCACCCCACACCATTGCAAGACTTCAGCAATCAATCCCATAGCCACTGACATTGCTCTAAATGAAAGTTGGAATATGCTCACGCCGCACCATTGCAAGACTTCAATCAGCTCATTAGGAGGCGGAAAACGTAAACCAGCCCGCAAGTGGGC
>NW_021333399.1:0-335 GCF_001605985.2 Dendrobium catenatum
AGGCTATACTAGTCTCTCCAAACTAAAGGAGATTAATGTTAACCTCTGTTTAATTCCAAAAAAATGAATCAAAATAATACATGTTGGATCCATGAATGACGGCAGAAATCCCGTCGAGGCACTTCTGATCCCGCAAATCCCGCGATACCACTGCGCGTTCGGCGCCGTTCCGCGATTTCTGCTTAAAACCTGCGACAGCGCCTCGATCGAACAACCACGGGCGTCGTTAAATAGAAGTCGAGACCTCCCCTTCAGTCGCTGCTTCCTTCCTCTCCCGCTCGCCACTCTCCCTGTGCCGACACCAAAGCCGAACCCCGATCGGAAGCTCCAACCCG
>NW_021333400.1:0-276 GCF_001605985.2 Dendrobium catenatum
ACCATCTTCAGATTCAATTTCCACGCATGTGATGGCGTGACAAATCTCTTTCCGGAGGAATTTTCGCTTGATGAATTCGATACCTTTATATGCATCTGTATCCTTCCATCATAGTGGACGTGGATTCCTCCCATACCAGAGGCCCAAACGTGTACGAAGTTGTCGCTTGGTTGTAGGAATATTGACTTGTTTTCGTAGCATTCTCTGAATATTTTTGGTATTGAACCTAGGTAGCATCATAGGAAATAATTCCTCGGAGTCGAGGAGCATGCAATC
>NW_021333401.1:0-200 GCF_001605985.2 Dendrobium catenatum
ATATGACTTTACTTGATGAATTTGATGAGTTAAATAAGTTTCATTGTGAATTTGTTGAAAAGCATGATGCATTAAAAATTTCACACACATCACTTGAATCTGATTTTAAGAAGTCTAAAGAGATGGAGAAAAATTTGAGGATTGAAAATGAGGTCTTAAAAAATACTAATTTGAATATTCAAAATGAATTAAAAATATGT
>NW_021333402.1:0-210 GCF_001605985.2 Dendrobium catenatum
GGAGTTCTGATGGGATCCGGTGCACTAGTGCTGGTATGGTCGCACCCGTAGTAATATGGTCTCAAATTATTCTTAAGCTGACGCCGTGGAGAGATGATTTTGACGCATCTTCATTCCGACGGACCGTAGGGGATCAAAAACGCATTTTTTGGCTGCGCGAGGCCGGCCGATGGGCCTATGGCGCATCGGCGCTCCGTCCGCCTCGGAATA
>NW_021333403.1:0-250 GCF_001605985.2 Dendrobium catenatum
TGAAAGGTTTTGAAAGAGATTGAATTTTGCTTAAAGGGTTGAAGTTGAAGAGTCTTCTGTAAATTGTGAAATTTAGCACGCTAGTTATTTATTCGCATGCAAGTTTGCAACATATACAAAAGAATTCGACTTGACTCTTTCGCTCTACCAAATAACTTGGAGGCAAAATGTCAAAGCCCGACTTAAAAGGAGGTTTCCTACACTCACCTCTCGTTTCACATGTTTTAATTGAGTTGACCACACTCACCCA
>NW_021333404.1:0-354 GCF_001605985.2 Dendrobium catenatum
CAAGGGGTTCTACTACCGTTGATCAACAGGGAGAAACGAGGTCGAGTGACGCATTGGATTATCCACCTGCTCAACCGACTGGGGAATCCCATCCGGGCCAGCACCAGTTGAAGCGTCTCCCACGCCATACTATCATAGGCCTGCTCCATGTCGAATTTAAGGGCCATCATCCCAGCCTTCTGTTGTGAGTAACGAAACTTATTCATCATCTCCTGGGCCACCATTCCATGGCCGGAAATGGATCTCCCCGGAACGAAGGCACCTTGTTCCTTGCTAATAATATGACACAAAGCCGGCGTGATGTGGGTAATTAAGATCTTGGCAATCACCTTGTAGAAGGATTGGCACAAGCTA
>NW_021333405.1:0-214 GCF_001605985.2 Dendrobium catenatum
GCTAAAGGTATGTTAATAATTTGAGATATCAAAATTTTTGGAGTTATAAAAAAAAGCCAGTTTGCAAAGATAAAAAATCAGTACCGAATGCAATGAGGAGAAATTGAAAAACTTACTGTAGATAGGAGAGGAGATATTAATCAAGCGAAGGAATCCTTCAGTGGCTTCGGCGATTCTCAAATCGGAATGCAGCAGCAGCTGCTGCCGACGGCGT
>NW_021333406.1:0-2655 GCF_001605985.2 Dendrobium catenatum
CCATTCGAATCTCGACCCCGAACTCATTTTTGACCTCAAAATGCGAACCCCGGTTTATATTTTTTGTACTTGCTAGTTATAATCTTTTTATTTTCGATCAAATGTGTTAATATTTATAGTTAGTAAGCTATATAAAATAAAATTCTTAACCCAAATGGTATAGCGGCGTATGTTCGGCGTCATTCATGTTGTTGCGGTCGGTTATGTTGAGTGGCGATTCAGGTCGGGATCTTAATTTTGGATCAGGCCCGAATCTGACGCACGTAACTTATTTGACACCCTTAAAAAAATGAAGATAACATATGGATTGAAAAAAGTAGATGTCAATTTAATTGAGGTTAAATTGGAGAATTTGAATATTCGTAGAGCTAATTGCAAGAAATTGTCAATTCCAATAATTGAGAGAATTTACAATAGAAAGTAAAAGAAAGGGCATGGAGGGTCATCAAGGTTGAACATCACAAATGTGTCCTTTCTAATATTTAATTAATTACATATATAAACCTGCATATTTAAAATCTTTTATTATCATTGGTTTTTATGAAAATTTGAATATTTGTGTAATATAAATTAAATTTAATTCTCTTTTTTATTTACACCTTAATTATTTATTCTTTTTTTACAAAATTAAAAAAAAGCTGAAAATATATTGAATTGGGTTTTAATTATTCAAAAATTTACTAATTTATTCTTTTTGTCATTTAAGCAGGGAATAAGGAGTGGAAACGCGTTTAGCGAGAATTCCTGCGATGCATATGAACGAGGAGTTAGAGAGGGATGGCAAGAGTCCCTTTCTTCTTATGAGGTGTGAGCTTTGCTAAGGGGGGGGAAAAATTGGTGAGATATTCTTATTAAAGATTAATTATGATAAACTTAAATATTTAAATTTGAATTTATTGTGAATGTATTGCATTCATCTAAAATTATTTAAATATTTTAAAATTTATTATAATTAAATTAATTAGAATATTCTCTCTTAATTATTCTCTTTTGAAGGAAAATATCATTAGAGTAAATGGTTGATTAAGGCTTCGTTTGGGACGGCTTATTTTTCTTCTCTTAAATCAGCTTTGAGTACAAAAATTTAAATCTTTGCACTAAAAGCTGCTTCAAGAAGCAGTGAGAAAGCCACGTCCCAAACAAAGCCTAAGAGAGGATTAGGGGCTTTGTGTTAAACAACTTTATTGTACTAATCTTTGTTAGGTTTTATGTTATATCGTGCTGGATTAAAATATTATTTGTACTGTAGTTAGTGGCTTTAGGTGCTAAGAATGAATACTTGTGCTAGCTGTTCTATGTGTTTTGTTTATCATTATATAACTAAATAAAAAAAAAGTGTGGAGTTGACTCGGCGCGACCCATAAATTTGCTATTTTTTTAAGCAGAATTGTAAATGAATCAAATTTCTTTAATTAATTTTTTTATATTGAAGTGAATGTGAAAATTTTAAAATTTTAATTTAAATGTTATTTATTTATTTTCTATATTGAGTTCGAGCGAGCTGAACAGGATCATGCATTACTTGCTTTTTTTTCCAACAACATAGGAAGATTTAAGGCTTCCGCACTGGCACGACTTTTTTTATCGCTTTTTAAAGTAGTTGCCTAATACAAAAATTTTAATTTCAAATTGTTGTTTAAGAAGCAGTAAAGAAAGCCGTCTCAAAACGACACTTAGAATTGTTTGAGCATTTTTTAATGAATTTAGATGGATCCAAGTAAAATAAGTTGATGAAGGTTTCATTTGAGACGGATTTTTTGCTGCAGCTTAAAACAGTTTTCTAGTATAGATATTTTAATTTTTGTACAAAAAATTATTTTAATAAGTATTAAGAAAGCCGTTTCAAATGAAGCCTAAGTTTCATTTTGAATCATATTTTTTAAACATATAACATAATCTTAAAAATATTGTGTTTATTGAGAAGAATGAGTAATGATTTGTGAAAGAATGATCAAATCATCAATTTATTTGGTGTAGGAGATGCATATTCTAAAGAAATTTTCTAGAGGTATGACTCTATATAAAGTTTGTATGGGGCTGATTTTTTATCTTTTCTTAAATTAGTTTTTTTAGAAATTTTTTGGACTTAAAAAATGCTTTAAGAAATAGTAAGAAAGTTGTCACAAACGAGAACAATTATTACGTCCGCCGGCCGAATGAGAGAAACATTCGGTACGCAGACAAAAATCCCGCGGTACCGAGGTGTACCGACTTTTTTGAAACTCGGTACACCTCGGTACTACGGGATTTTTGCCTGCGACCGAATGTTTCTCTCATTCGGTCGATCAAACCAAATAAAACTTCCCCAAACGAAAGCCTTAACATCACTTTTGCTTATAAAGAATCTAATTTTATCAATTCAAGAATCCACAAATTTTGTTTTGGCTAGACAGGCTTGCTTGAGCATGTATGGATTGGATTCACCAAACCAAGTTAAATTAAACTTCAGTTCAACTTTTTTTATGACACTTTAAGGCTTCGGCGAGAGTTTTCTTAATGCTTTTAAAAGAAAAAAACTTGAATGCAACGAAAAAATAGTAGTCAAAAGTTGACCTAAACAAAGCCTGAGACTAGAGCTTTGAATAAAAATTTGTGTTTGCTTAGATGAGCATTTTTTTATTATTGAACAAAAATATAGTCATCTTCGAATTTATA
>NW_021333407.1:0-200 GCF_001605985.2 Dendrobium catenatum
ATCCGGATGTGTTAACTAAGGGGTCAAAAATGACTTTTAGAATTAGAGGGAAATCTGAAGTTTTCTGATTTTTAATAAACACTAGACCTAATTATGAGTTGTTAGACAGGTAGTACACTCAATTTGGAGTTTTCTATCAAAAGTTATGATTTTTAGAAGTTTGACCCGATTTTGACCTAGAGTTGACCAAAATATTTACT
>NW_021333408.1:0-232 GCF_001605985.2 Dendrobium catenatum
GAATGTGAAAATACAACTGACTTTAGTGACTTTAGTACCTTAAATGAAAATAAATATTTTATTTTTATCGGCGTATTAGTAATATCGAAGTTATAGAGGCTTTAAAGAAAATGAAGTGTGAAAAAGCTGGTGGACCTGATGATATTCCAATAGAGATGTGAAAATCCTTAGGAGATGATGGAATTTCTTGGCTTACTAAAATTTTTAATACTATTTTGAATACTAAAAAGAT
>NW_021333409.1:0-380 GCF_001605985.2 Dendrobium catenatum
TCCGAAAAATTGAAATCGTCCAAAAAAAAATTAAATTGAAGAAGCCCAAGGAGAAAAAGACAACAACCCAAAGGGTTATCGACAGTTTGGATGAATACTACCAGACTGTAAGATGCCCCATTAAGTTTGCTAATTTTATGGCAGAACTCAGAGTCGAAGAGGCAAAAGAGGCTAATAAAGATCCACTCCCCATGGAAACTTGTCGAGTTATCTTGACAACACCGGTGAATCCAACTAAAAAAGAAAAAGATGCACTCTCTGAGTCTTGTATAATGGTATCACGAATGTATTATAGTGTAGATGAGGATCTGTATTTTCCATAAGATGATTAATCAGATCCTGATATTACTTCGCAGATGGAACATGTGAGTTTGGACAAT
>NW_021333410.1:0-223 GCF_001605985.2 Dendrobium catenatum
TGAACCTTTTGGTCAAGGGTCATACTGCCTAACTTCTCGGGATAATTTCCCTATCTCTAATCATCCTATATGATGTCTGATCATACTATACAATCAGGTAACATTTTTTACTAATCATTTGGCCAAATTGATTGCTCATGATTATCCCGTACGATTTCATGATCATATTGTATGATCCCACGATCTTATTATACGATATCTTGAAATTATATTTAAATAGCCC
>NW_021333411.1:0-252 GCF_001605985.2 Dendrobium catenatum
AATGTCCCTGGTGCGGTAGTTCAGAACTAGTATGCTCGGCAGTGATATGCATAGTAGTAATGGCCGATGGTGGCTTTAATGAAACATCATGAAGAGTCTGCTGAGGCGGTGTCTGAGAAGTAGAAGATTTTGTTGTCTTATTTGATGTGTCTGTTTGTAGTGTGGCTAAAGGAGTTAAAAAGAGAGGTGACAGATCCTGCGTGGTTTGAGATGAAGTCAATGGAGTATCTGCAAAGGGAAAAGAGTTCTCGT
>NW_021333412.1:0-329 GCF_001605985.2 Dendrobium catenatum
ACATGAAATAACTTAGACTTCATTTGGGATGATTTTCTTCTTGCTTTCTAAAGCAACTTTTCAGTCCAAAAATTTCTTGAATTTGAAATTTTTGTAGTAGAAAGCTGTTTTAAAAAAACAATACCAAAGCTATCCCAAACGAAGCCTTTGCCTAAAATTTAAAAAGAATTTTGATCATTACTTATCTTAAAATTTAAGAGTTATTAAGATATAACAATCACATAAGATCCACATTTTTTTTGTTACATTTAATATGCCTAAATCGAAATAATATTTTATGAGCTCTCAAAAGTTTTTCTTAGGCTTCAAGGTTTGGTGGCCCTAAATTG
>NW_021333413.1:0-343 GCF_001605985.2 Dendrobium catenatum
ATTGAAATTTTAAATATTTATTTGGGGATTTCGGCACACAGCGCGATGTCGACCCAAATAAATATTTAAAATGCCCCCAGTCTTTCGAGACATTTGTAGATGTCATTCAGGAAACTCATTCTGCAACTTTTACTTGAGCCCTGAGATTTTGATCCTTCTGTCCTGTGCTTTGTGCTGCGGACTTGGTGAAGGATTGTCTGATTTGTCTCTACTGACTTGTTGGAAATTTGTTCTCCTTCTGCCCTTTGCTTCTAGCGTTGGCGGGCTTGATGAAGGAGTAGATGCCAGCGACCTAAACCCTTAGGTTTGTATTAGGTCAGTGGCGAAGAAGTCATCGGTCCTG
>NW_021333414.1:0-308 GCF_001605985.2 Dendrobium catenatum
GAGATATTATATGTATTTTTTTGGATATAAATTGAATTTTTTAGAGTTTTGAGAATTTTTAAGGCTTAATTAATGAATTAAAGTTAAGTTAATTAATTAACAGGCTTAATGATTTTTAAAACTGGTGGGAGTTTTTTCTAAGGCTAATAATGCACTAAGTTTATGTATCCAAAATTTCATCCCTAATGGACATATATTTTAATTTCTAAAATTCTTCTAAGTTTTCTAAATAGGACAATTTTTGTCCTTAAAATATCACTAAGTTATATGGGATTAAATCAATGTTTCCACTAACCCTTGACAAACAT
>NW_021333415.1:0-337 GCF_001605985.2 Dendrobium catenatum
ACTATTTTATTATTTGATTTGCAAGAAATGTCATAGGCTTATTTGAGATTGCAAAGATAGTGTTTAGCTTTTAGTATCTAAGCCATAAT
Source organism: Dendrobium catenatum (assembly GCF_001605985.2). Lineage (NCBI taxonomy): Eukaryota > Viridiplantae > Streptophyta > Magnoliopsida > Asparagales > Orchidaceae > Dendrobium > Dendrobium catenatum. Next base: position 90 of record NW_021333415.1, read on the forward strand.
GAATCCTATTCATATTCATTATGAAGTGATTTTAATCTTGTTCATATTCTTTTAGTTTGGAATGTGCTTGACCCAAAATGATCATTGTTATTGACATACTTTTTTAGGAGTTGCTTCTAGCTTGGCATTTGAAAGGTTTGAATGCTATATGCAGCTCAACACAAAATTTTACCTTGAAATGACTAGCTATAATGTTGTACATAATTAATGAAAGAATAAGAAATTGTTATTTGTTTACAAGCAACTAA
>NW_021333416.1:0-230 GCF_001605985.2 Dendrobium catenatum
GGTCTTGGTAATGGTAATATTCACTTTTGGCAAGATCATTGGCAGAATGGCTAGTCGATTGCCTCTTTATTGAACTCTTTTTCCATTGCTAATGTGAAGGTTAATTACTTCTTTTTTAATAATAGTTGGGATTTGGAGAAATGTTCTACTATTCTCCCTGACTTTATCATTCAGCTTATTTTAAAGATTCCTAATAACATTAACTCCAAGGACGTGTTGCTATGTACTTT
>NW_021333417.1:0-282 GCF_001605985.2 Dendrobium catenatum
CTTGCGCAGTAGGATCTCTTAGTGTCTTTTGGGAAGTGGTTAGTGCTTTCTTATTTGAATTAAGTTCTTTTAGTGGTTATTTCTAAAAGTGAATTTTGGAATTCAAAGCTTTAGGTAGTTTTGAGTTAGACCCCCTTTCTGTGTCTTTCTATAAGAGGTATTTTGGGGTTTGAGATATTAGAGAGCTTTGTGTCTGAAATTATCTAGTGTCTTTTTGGGAGTGAGATAATCCTCACTTGTTTGAATTAGATTCCTTTAGTGTTAGCTTCTAAAAGAAAAGAG
>NW_021333418.1:0-208 GCF_001605985.2 Dendrobium catenatum
GAACTCCAACAATTTTTTTTTTAAATTGCCAATTATTGTTACAAGATTGGATGAAAAAGATTGATGATACTTTTAAAAGAAAAAATTTATACTCCCATAAAAATGTTTTTTTATATGATTTTATTCTTTTAAGATTTTTATACAAAATAAAGATGTAAAATAATAACTTTATTATCATAAAAATTTTAAAATATAATAATATATACAC
>NW_021333419.1:0-453 GCF_001605985.2 Dendrobium catenatum
AAGGGCTTGCTAAAAAGTAAGTTTATTTAGACTTCGGCCTGGGACGGCTTTCTTCTTGTTTTCTAACCCAACTTTTTAGTACAAAATTTTTTAAATTTGAAAATTTTGGAGTAGCTCCAATGGAAGATAAGAATAGAGAGAGTCACCTTAGATGGTTTGGTCACTTGGAGGCTTTCTGATGACCCAGTTAGGAAAGTTGAGGTATTAGATTTGACTTATGTTAAGAAAGGTAGAGGTAGACCTAAAAACATTTGGTTAGAAAATATTAGAAATGATGTATCTTTATTAGATTTAAATGAGAATTTGACTTTTAACATGACACAATGACGAAAAGGATTCATGTAGCCGACCCCACGAGTGAGACAAAGGCTTGATGTTGTTGTTGTACTAGAGAGCCGTTTTAGAAAGCAGTACGTAAGCTGTCATTTCGTGTGGGACTGCTTTCTAACTGTT
>NW_021333420.1:0-699 GCF_001605985.2 Dendrobium catenatum
GATGTGTAGTATAGGGAGTTTAGGGCTAGTGATTTTACCCCAATCCAACCTTAGGATAGCTCCCTAAGATTTTATTAAGGTGACTTAGATGTCACCTTAGGTGCATTGTTTAGCTATCTTAGAGAACTCCATTTAGGCTCAAATTTGGTGTATTTAGGCCTTCAGATCAGGTGATCCCATATTCTAAATTTCACCAGATTTGGTGCCTATTTGGTTCACCAAGTAGGACCCATAGTATTCCCTCTCTAGAATTACCCATTAGCATTAAGAAAATTCTAATAAATCAAGATTAATCCTCAAAATTCCTTAAAACACCTCTAACTGACCCTAATTAACCCCTTAATTAGTAGAAATTTAAATCCATTTAATTTGTCATCAAAATATATTTTAACTCAATTTTAATAGAAATTAATTTTTAATCAATTTTAATTATTTAAAAAAAATTAAAAATCCCAAAAAATCTTTAAACACTTGCTGATCTCCCCTTGCACCATTCTAATCTTTGGGGTTGATTTCCAAAAGTTTAGGATTTAATTGGGTTCAAACTATTAAAAAGGCTTCTTAGTTAAGGTAATTAGAAAATTCAATAAAATATCCAAACTTCTAAAATTCATAACTAATTATAGAAAATTTAAAATCAATCAAACCTAGTGGCTAATGACTCTAACTAAAATATAGTATTTTCTAAAATATTAAATT
>NW_021333421.1:0-201 GCF_001605985.2 Dendrobium catenatum
TTTTCCACATAAAAATCTTGGTGTCTCATAAATGCTACATCCTCTCTCTTATCTGATTGCGTGCCGAATTTTTGTACAATACTATGACGCTGAATTTTATATTTCTCTACAGCCACGAATACTTTAGGACGCAACAATAATAAAAAAGTTTAAGACCATCAATGCTAAACACAGGCACAGATGAAATTTTTAAAGGTAATT
>NW_021333422.1:0-219 GCF_001605985.2 Dendrobium catenatum
TCAGATCCAGAAAGGAAAAATCAAAGGAACGAGCTCTTACATGTATCACTAAGGTTCGTTCTCAAATAGTCACTTACAAATAGGACGTGGCACATGCCATTTAATCGGGTGGTTTTGCCACAAAATTGCATCATTATATTACTATCATAGCCAAAGAATGTTTGTTCCCTAATAGCTTCAACCCCTTGAGTAATGAATCATAGGGTATATTCGATAGGC
>NW_021333423.1:0-339 GCF_001605985.2 Dendrobium catenatum
GGGGGAGGGGGGGCAAATACAACACAAAAATAATTAAATATTAAAAAAGTATTATTTTATATCTATATATTACGACAAGTTTTTTTAAAAAAATTAAGCAAGAAAAATAAAGAAAAAAAATGTAATTAAACAGTTATTCTGTGTTGGTAGTGGTTCCGCCCCTGCTCTCAATGCTCCTCTGGCTAGGCTGAGGGGTAAGCTACATAAGGATCCGCTAGTTCATGAAGTATCTCATTCTTCCAGGAAATTATTCTGTGCAGTCAACGGACTGTCCAGACAAAAATTATATAGAATGCGCTACATCACTCTGAACACAACTTCGATACACAACACAAAAGT
>NW_021333424.1:0-1608 GCF_001605985.2 Dendrobium catenatum
CATAGTTCTCCCAGAATACTGCCGACTATGGTCCTTCTGACCTCCATCAACAAACAACGGTCTTTCTGACCCCGGTCTCTTGCCGACTACGGTCATTTCAACCTCCGTCGCCTACTATAGTCCTTCCGACCTCCATTAACAAACAACGGTCTTTCTGACCCCGGTCTCCTGCCGACTATGATCCTTCCGACCAAACAGATATGTATATGTAACTCCTACCATGTAATGCAATCTATATGATGTATATTTACTACATCAATACAAGGCCTTCTCTAAAGGAAGGCCTCATTTGTAATCGACTGCAAATACTAGTGGATTCATTCAAAATGGGCCAGGCCCCATGGTTTCCCCCTTTTCAGGGGTTTTCTATGTAAAAACTCTGGTGTCTCTTATGAATGTTTCACCCCCTCTCTTATCTTCTTTTGTGCTGAATCTTCGTACAATGCTAAGATGTTAAAACATATATTTCTCTACCGCCGTGAATATTCTAGGACACAACAATTATGAATATTTTAACCATAATATTAATTATTAAATTTCACTGGTAAATAAATGTTATGATTTTATGAAGATATAATTTATTATATAGAATTTTTTGGATTTATATATTTTAAAATTTCATATTATATTTCATCATGAAAGAGAGATTGATACAACTAATACGAAAAATAAATGTAGTGCATGCATGTAAGCTTTTATAACTCTGTGGACCTCCGAAAGAGTACCGCGCGAACGGGTCCATTGGAAGGGATAGATTGGATCGTGCATATGACTAACCATTGAGGATAGAGGTTGTCGCCAACACACCCCGATGGGTAGCAATATACACGATCTAATCACGGGTTTCCCCCACCCGATGCAAGAGCTCGAATGGTGTTTAGTAGATGTGGGACTGAGTTTCCCACGGGCGCAAGCCCCCGTGGTTAATTACATCCCAGGCCGGAGCCTGAGAAAACTCTCGATTAAGGATCATACATTATCCTTGTTGACCTCATTTTTGTATGAGGTCTCTAATGGGATCCTAAAACTGTCTCAAACTCAAATCAATCCAAAATCAAGTCAATCCAATTCCAGACCCAAATCTCAAATCCTAAGGCTTAGTCCTGAAGACCTTTTCCAGTGAATTTTTCAGAATCCCAAAACCCAATCAAATGAACTCTGATTCAGGCTCTGTTAGTTTTATACTGATGGGGCATGTCTCTAGTATCAACCCTCCAAATTTGAACCCATTCCAAGGTCTCTAACCCCAGAAACTAAATTCAAATCCAAGGGTTGTAAAACCTTTACATATTTATAGCCTATGCCACTAGACCTGTCATCCAGTGGATCCTGACCATGGAGCCTTCATCAAACCCTCCAATCACTCCCAGACCATCAATCCTGATATACTGAACAATAAACTGCATTTTTGTCTGGACTCATTTCACCCCCCAGTGGTCATGAGCCCAAAATGACCAAAATACCCCTAGGGGGCTCAAATAGGGATTTCAAACCAGATGAACTCCAAATTGAATGCAATCACTTCCAGCAGATTTCAAATGTCAAACCAAACCTATTAGAACTATTCCCAACCCCTGGGTCAACCTGGTTGACCAAGTCAACAGGGTT
>NW_021333425.1:0-287 GCF_001605985.2 Dendrobium catenatum
AACGTTCAGTCAAAGTGTCGAAGGAAATAGTCCCCCGGCTACTATGACCTCTCCGCTTCCGTTGATATCAATGATAATAATGTGCCAAACTTTGATGAAACATGTTGAATAAACAAATTATCAGCTCCGCTGCTGACCTGAAGGTCGATGATTAAATAGTATTGTACACTGTAAATAAAGAAAGATAAATAATTAAATGAAGAAATCTATAACCACTTAAAGCCTGAAGAGGACAGCCAAATATAGCATGATAACACTGTTGTTCGACATCGGGATGCAATAATCGA
>NW_021333426.1:0-269 GCF_001605985.2 Dendrobium catenatum
CTTGTTAGGAGTGGCTTTGAGTTTTGGGCAATCAATCATGATATGACCTGGTTTCCTTCATTCATAACAAATCACTTCATTAGAAACCTTGCCATTTCTGTTAAACTTACCTCTATTCCATTGCTGGCGTCTCTTCTGCTTGCTCTTCAGAAAGCTTCTAAATTGTCTAGTCATCAATGCAATATCGTCTTCATCCTCAGATTGTGAGTGTTCACTCTCGAACTCTTCCACTTTTAGTGCTATATTCTTCTCCTTTCATGGTTCACCTG
>NW_021333427.1:0-250 GCF_001605985.2 Dendrobium catenatum
TGTTAGAGAGAATATATTACAAATAATCAATAATATTAAAACATAAAATCTCAGTCCACTATCCCAATCTATTATCACCAATTACTTTATCTTCATCTTCACATGTCCTCTTTTTACACTACAAGCATTAGAGGTCAAACTTTGACTTATTCTTATCCCTTCATCATAATTTCATTAAAATAATAAATAAATAAAATAAAATAATAATAATAATAATAATAATAATAATAATAATAATATATTCTTTTCC
>NW_021333428.1:0-451 GCF_001605985.2 Dendrobium catenatum
AGGTATTTAAATTAGAAGATAAGTCATTATTTTAAGGGAAGATTAGGTTGGAGAAGATATCAAATGAGGGTTTTGACCTATAAATGTGGAAAAAAATGTCTATTTATTCAGCTTGTTTTTATATTACCAAATTGGTAATTTTTCCTCAAGTTTTAGTTTTATTTGAAGTAATAAATTAAATGCACTTTTGTCAATCCAAATTTTGTAAAAGGTGTCGGCCATTGTATTTGGCCCTCTATTTGATAATTAAAAACCTAACAACTAATGATGAGTGTTAAAAACTTAGAATATACTTTTAGCTTTCCCATGACATAACTTATTATTTTTTAAAGAAAAAAAAAAGAATCCAAAATTTTTTTATAGTATTCTAAGTGTGAATTTAACTTAGGACATAGAATAATTATTAATTAATTAATGGATTTTCTATCCAAAAATTAGATTTAAAAAAAAG
>NW_021333429.1:0-787 GCF_001605985.2 Dendrobium catenatum
TGAAGGTGTTTTCATTCATAAGGGTGCGGGCTCTATAACCTTCAATTTTTAAGTTTAGAAAGGCACCTATGTCGTGCTTGGTGATTTCAACTTTTTGTTTGAAAACAAAAGAACTTATACAAGAGTGGTCGGAATTGAAACTCATATTTGCTAGGAAATAGAGAAAGGTTTGTTTATTGTAGAGGTGGATGAGAGAAAGAATGAATCCAAACTGGGTGGAAGCAAAAAGGTGCATTACCTTGAAGTTTATCTCGCTTTGAATCAGAATGCGAGAAGGTGTGATTTTAGCAGATGCAAAACAAGGAAAGGATTCCTCATTTGCCTTTGAAAGGAAGTTTTCAGAGGCATTCCTGTGGGGTTTCTTCGCTAACACCTTTTGTCTCTTGCTAGAGGAGGCCATTGTCAATTTGAAGTCGAAAGGGATTGAAAGTGAAGTTTAGAGATATGATTGTTGAGTTAGAAAGCCTTCTTATTTAAAGAAAACGATACGTTCGTCTTGGACGAAAACAGTTCGTCCTGGACGAAAATTATCGTTCGTCTAGACGAAAAAATTTCGTACAGATGATCAATTTCGTCCAAAATATAACGGCTTTTCGTAATCAATACAATTTATGATGCATCCTTTCGTACAGACTTTTTGACTTGACCGATCGTACAGACGATAAAATTTCATACAGACGATTAAAAGTTAATTCATTTTAATGTCAGTTGAAAATCGTCCCCTACTATGAATCGACGTCTGTTCGTCTGGACGAACAAAAAGTTTGTATGGACGAACTTCATAATT
>NW_021333430.1:0-337 GCF_001605985.2 Dendrobium catenatum
AGCTACAATGGCTGCCAAAGACACTTAACAAGTGCCTAGACAAAGCTTAAATAAAAGTTTTCAAAACGAGCTCATTAATGCAAGTTGCCAACATTATCGTCCAGGATGATAGGCATATCGTCCTGTACGATCAGTACAATTTAAGCCCAATCAGCCGGGACGATTTGATATGATCAAAAAAAGTTTGTTCCTATCGTCCAGGATGATAATATATCATCCTGGACGATCAGTACAAATTGTGGAATATCGTCCTAAACATCGCCCTGAAAAATAGCTATCCGGTGTCCAATCGTCCAGCATATCGGCCAGGACGATTTGGCGATCGTCCAGGCCAATT
>NW_021333431.1:0-360 GCF_001605985.2 Dendrobium catenatum
TAGTAGCTGAATCAGTCCGTGAATTGTTTGTCCCCTCTGAACCCATCCAGGTCTTTGCGATTCAATGCGACAAAGCTCTTGGACGTGGCTTTATGTGGTCGATTTTCATCTCGACCCCTCGTGGAGCAACCAATTTTATTCAAGCTTCTACTTCTTCAGTTTCTTCGGTGGAATGCCAAATTTGTGGGAAGATTGGTCACTTAGCTTTTAAATGTTGGCATGGTGACGATTTTTCATATGACCACATGTTTTAGTGTACGCTGCTGATTTTGCTTCACCGACTTCAGAATGGCTTCTTGAAACCGGTGCAATATCTTATCTCACCATGGATTCCAATCAAGTGTTCAATATCAAACCATG
>NW_021333432.1:0-207 GCF_001605985.2 Dendrobium catenatum
ATACTGTTGCCTATAGATTCATTGATTTCTTCTTATAATACTGCCTATGGATTTATTGATTTTGTATCTAGATTCACTGCTTTCCTCGTATTGATTTCATTGAATAGATATTTGATTAGACCGCATTGATTTAACGGATTGATCGATTCGACGACTTGATTGATTTGACTGATTGACTGATTTTCTTTTGTGAACGGATTTCTTCGA
>NW_021333433.1:0-1612 GCF_001605985.2 Dendrobium catenatum
AACACTAAATTTTAATTTTAAAATTCAATATACATTTCTTTCCTCCTAATCATCTGCCTCCTTTAAAAAATGAGATATAAGCTTTTACATTTATGTTACATATGCCATTTCTTATGAAATTTAAAATAAATAATATCCTCATTATTCCTATTAATGAATTCAGTAGTAGTTTTATTTATTTCCCTAACTAGTGGAGGTTAGACATAATACTAGTCCTTCAAATAAAATAATTGGTCTACTATATTTTAAATATAAAGATGGTATATACTTTTTTTTTTATTTTTAAATGAGGAGAACATAATAAAATGCATCCTCTAATGGTTTGAGGATCGTAAAGTTTTACCTTTTTTTAATTTCATCTTAAGACCTATGATAAAATTGTTGCTAAGTGGCCTATTATTATCATAACATTGTGTCCTTGCCACTAAGTCCTCAAAAGAGTTAGAGTATTATATCACTCACATATTCTCTTGCCTAATTTTCATTAAATATTCATGAGCTTTTTATTAGGATGTCTAGGATAATATTTTGATCATAGCATCTCCTTCATTTCTACCTATATGAGGACTACCTTTTCTAGCATTTATTCCTTTATTAAAATATTTTACTCATATATTTTTACATGACGAGGAAGTTTCATTTCAGTAAAAGTTATTTTTTTGTAATCATCCATATGATACTATTAAAAAAATCATTCATTTTTCTAAGCTAGTTGAGGAATTTTTGGGGTCATAAACCTCATCAAACGTGGGAGCTTTAACTTTGACTTTCTTAATCATATCACTAAACTCATTCCCATTTCCTTACTAACCTTCCCTTCCAAAATTATTTTATTCTATAGTTAGATCTAACATTGTGTTTCTCTCCAACATAATTATTTCTAGAAAGGATGGGTTGGGTAGGGCCAAGTTTGCATCGTGAAGTTTAACTATTGGATTTGAATCATCATGGTTTCAAGTAGGGTTTGCATTTTATTATTAATTTCATCAAATGAATTTCACAGTTTTTCTACCCTATCATCATGATCATTTTCCCTAAATTTTAGATCTTCTACCATCTTAGTTAATCGCTCAAATTGTTGATTTTGGGGTTATGATAATTTGTGAGTGTATTTCGTACAAGCAATGCGAGAAAGTATTTAAATTAAAATGAAAGTATTCTAATGAGTACATGTTGTTATATGATGTAATGAATGACATAAAATGTCATGATATTAAAGCATGTAAAATTTGTCCTACAAAAAATTAGAAGAAGTAAAATTAAACTAGTTCACATAGTAGTTTGAATTATGAGAAGTTTAACTAATTGATGCTCATTGAATGATTTAGAATCCTACGTTTATTATAAATTTTAGAGATAAAAGATACTAAATTATTTATTATAATTGAAAAAATCACTAAAATTAATGTCATGCAAGTCATTTCTAACAATAAGTTAAGTTAAAATGCAAGGCAATGTTTATAAAGACATCAATTATATAAAAGTCATGATTTAATAAAATTGCCCTTAGACATAGAAAAAATACTATCTAACAAGAAATTGTTAGGAAAGTTGTTATTTGCATGTTTTACATTATTGCAACTTGTATAATTTTGATGATTCCAAATATTAT
>NW_021333434.1:0-211 GCF_001605985.2 Dendrobium catenatum
ACTAGGCCTCCTTAAGAAACTTAGCCTTGTAGTCCATAGTAATCAATCGTAAAAACTTAGCTGATATAGTTAAATTAAGGATTTTAGTTTGGTTAAATAATTAAGAGTGATTTGATTTAAAGTTTTACTCTCCATTAAATTCTTTTGTGGTGTTATGCCAATAGGCTCGAGGAATCAGTCCTCCTTAAGATACTTGGCCCCACAACCCAAA
>NW_021333435.1:0-300 GCF_001605985.2 Dendrobium catenatum
ACGCGATAAGGCCTGTATTCGATGCCGTTTCGTATAGGTAATGAGTGTTGTAGCAAGTGGTGAACACGACGTGAGCAAGGATTCGGGATGGGCTTTGGATTTCAGCAGTTATGTAATGATTTTATTATCTCTTTTTTTGTCTTAGTCACAGAGGTCAACATAAACTTTAAGATGAAGGGCTGAATATAAAAAATAAAGAAAAACATTGTTTTAGAATTAGATAAGAGCATTTAATGAATATTAACAAAAATATTTTTGAGAGTAAGATTTTAGATTTAAAGATTTTGTCTGTGCATGAGT
>NW_021333436.1:0-2327 GCF_001605985.2 Dendrobium catenatum
GTCAGGGTTCGAAACAATCTATACATACTAAGTTCTTGAAACTAAAAATACTAGTGCTAAAATTAAAAGTAGAGTTATATATGGTCATACAATATGATTCATATGATATAGTATGAGTTCAACCTAAGTCGTATCACACAGCCCTTAGTTTCAGCTGCTTGATTAGATTAATTAAGGAAACATATCATATATTATGATATATATCATACAATTATATTAATATAATTTAAAATTAATCTAATTAGAAATTTAATTAAATGATTTTGCTATTGAAAATTAACACTAAATCATACGGTATTGACCATCACTATATAATACTATTCTATGTTAATTTTTAAAAATTCTTTAATTAACGTATAAAACATTCTTTTCTTAATATTCAACATAAGATTATGTTTGCAAACAGTTATATTGTATTCATATAGTATGATTAGTTATGATCAATTGTATATTATATTTTTAATTAAAATCTAATTTTTTATTTTAGCTATAGGAGCTCACCAGTTGTTGAACTGAACATTTAAGTTTCTTCACTGTAACTTATAATAAGTGACTCAATTAAAATTAAAGAAAATTCATATAATTTTTTACTGTTGTTAACTCCTATGGTTAATTTATTCTAGCAGCTTAGCTTTGCTTTCAACATAGCTATTTTTGCAGCTTATATATTCCTAACTATTTTTTTTTTTTCTTTATCTAACATTAAGCTATGATAAGGTTTGGAAATTTTTTTTCTTATAATTTCTCTTCTAGTGCATACATATTGTTAACACTAAACACATGTAAAAGGATATATTACTATTTATGACCATCAAAATTTTCTTATTGTGTAATTTAATATAGATTTTTTTTAATATAAAACCTCAAACATATATAAAAATAAAATAAATAAATAAATGATGGTATATGAGAAAAATAAGAAAACATCAATATTATGAAAAAAAAGTGATGATATTTGGGTATTATGCTCGTATAGGAGGTTTTCTTAAAAGAGATAATGAAGATATCTCGTAAGATAGGACTAATAAATCTTATGTCAATCATGTGAAATACTTGCAATAAGTCATATAATTAAAAATCAAGTTTAATCAAGAGGATAATCATTTCTAAATCTCGCTAAGGAACTACACTCTCTAATATTAATTAATTAAACTCATGACACCTCTAAGAAAAACCATCGATAAATGAAATATGCCTTTATTTTGCTTTGTTCATGTTAAATATTATGAAATTAACTATAATTAAAACATTATTATCTCATAAAATAAAATTCTACAAAATAATTTAATCCTCAAAGGAATTGGTGAATCATCATAATCAAAACCAAATGCGATACCCATTTCTAGTGAGATAACCATTTTTCCACATAGAAAGCCTATATGATAATGATCTTTGAAATACCAAAAGAATAAAAAGAATATAATTGGCTACAAAAGGTGAATGATGATGGATAGGAAATAAAAAAAAAATCGTGGAAATAAGGCTTGTTAGACTAGCAAGCTTGAAGCAAGTTAGTCTAGATATGAAGATAATCCAGCCATGAGTTGTACTCTCAACAACCAAGAATTAAATTGTCTAGAATTAGCCTCATATTCTCAGAGAGATGAATGAAAAATCAAATTTCTTAGACATAGAACTTATAACATAAGATGTATAGTATATTGCATACAAAAGAAAAGAAAAGGAGATAACCCAATTATATATAGCCAAATCTACACATCAAAATTTATAATCCTATCCGGGCTAGGGTTACTGTTATTGATTGTATGAACATAACACCTAGGCATATTAAAAGTCCTTATGTATACAACAAGTGTTTTCTTAAAGAGCATTAGGGGTGTGCAAAATGAATTTTCGGGTCTAGTTTGGTCAAACCTAAAATTGGCCTGCCTTAAACTGATTCAACATGAATGCGACCCGATTAGACAATTAAGACAGAAATTTAGACCCGATCCAACCTACTGGGTTAACGGATTGATTGAACTTGTAACCTACAGGTGCAAGAGTTTGGCACGAGAGCGTTATTCGTGTGAAAGGGTGAGGGTAGAGCACGTGGGTGCAGGTAAGAGCGGGAAAAAATGTGGTGCGGTGCGAATGCACATAATTGTGTTGCACGAGTGGGCGAAGGTGGGGTGACGGTACGAGCCTGTGCGACTGGGCGGGTGCATGGGTGTGTGAGTGTGAGGTGAGGAGGACAAGACTTGAGCAAGGGACTCGAGTGAAGGCCTCTTCGCCTGCGCAAGTGCACCACTAGGGGAAGACCCCTTCACCTGCATTGGGGAGACTACATATTGGCAAGGTCAGTGCGAACTCGAGTCAAATCCATG
>NW_021333437.1:0-206 GCF_001605985.2 Dendrobium catenatum
TGAATGGGGGAGTAAAGGAGGGAGCCCAAAGAGGGGGTCGGCGGGTCTAGGGAGAGAGGAGAGAGATTAATTCAAATCCAGAAATTAATTTCAGGATTTGAATGAAAATGGGGGGAAATTAATTTGAAAGTTGATTTCAAATTAAGAGGTCATTAATGCCTTAATTGGAGAATTGATGGGAGGAACACCAATTAGGAAAGATTTCA
>NW_021333438.1:0-226 GCF_001605985.2 Dendrobium catenatum
TGATCATCATAATTATCAGCTTCGTATGTCTCTTCAGCATCACCATTTTCGGATTTAATTTCCACGCATGTGATGGCACGACAAGTCTCTTTCCGGAGGGATTTTTGTTTGATGAATCTGATACCTCTATATGCATCTATATCCTTCCATCGTAGTGGACGTGGATTCCTCACATACCAGAGGCCCAAGCTTATACGAAGTTGTCGTTTGGTAGTAGGAATATTGA
>NW_021333439.1:0-303 GCF_001605985.2 Dendrobium catenatum
CCAACCTGCCTTCAACACCAATAACTCCTTCCATGTCCTTCATAGTACTCACCTCTACCCGAAGCACGAGGAGCACGAGGGAGTAGAGGAAGAGGATATTATTGAACATGTTCCTATTTGCCAGCAATCACAACTGGATCAGTTGGTGGAGAGGTTTGACCAGTGGGAGGCTAGGTTTAACTTCTACGTCATTACACATGAGCAGCAGTATGCAGCAGATGTTGATCATTGCAATATATATGTGGCATAACAACAGCAATAACACTACTAAGATATGGTTTGATTTGGAAAGTGGATTACTTC
>NW_021333440.1:0-297 GCF_001605985.2 Dendrobium catenatum
CTATTTCTTATTTTAACAAAGAGTAAAATGATCCAGAACAAAGTCATCCAAGAAAAATACATCATAGTAGATCATGATCCACTCCTAGAATTTGATGAGCTTTAGAAATAAAATCTTTGAAAATACTTTTTTAAGGATTATCCTTCATTTTAGCGGATTCCTAAAGATGTGAAGAATCCTTAATAATTTTGCAATCGACAATAAATTGTTTAACAAAAAGTCCAAAATATGAGTGAAATTGTGGATTGTAATTATTTAGAGAGAATAAAACCAAGTACTAGCTTGATCATTTAGATT
>NW_021333441.1:0-243 GCF_001605985.2 Dendrobium catenatum
CACCCTTATGAATGAGAACACCTTCAAATGGTTTGAATTCAATAGGGTGATTAGAGAAAATGGCCAAACATATCATATTGTTAGAGTTTCAAGAATGACAAAAAATGCTCGAATCATCCAGCACATTCTTCGATCTTCAATTATTCCTAAAGATGGTGATAGGATCAACATTATCCCACTCTTTTCTGTTGTGACTTTTTTGATTACGGATGGTAAGCCTATCGATGAAGCCCAACTTATCTT
>NW_021333442.1:0-353 GCF_001605985.2 Dendrobium catenatum
TTTATAACTCGCTGCTTCAACTTGGTTGAGAAAAAGTGCCAGAATTCCTCTTGGATGGAGTTTGGATCGGTAAGCACATCCCCATTATCTTTCTTGAGTTCCACCACCTTGTTGGATCGACGCCACGCAGTAGCCACCGCATGGAAGAAGTGGGAGTTGGCATCCCCTTCTTCAATCCAGCGAACCTTGGCCCGTTGGCCCCACCAAGTAGCCATCCGACTAAGCAAAGCGCTAAATTCGCCCACCTTCTGTTTAAGCTCTTCCTCTTGCTCAGGATCCAACCCATTGTCAGAACAATCAAGGCGTTGGAGTTCAGAAATGCGCAATTCCAGCACCCGTTTTTGCTCACCTAA
>NW_021333443.1:0-341 GCF_001605985.2 Dendrobium catenatum
TTCAAGGACATCTTTTGCAATATTCTTAATATCACTAGCCATTTTTTTCCCACATGTTAATTAGCATCCTCATGCACGAACAAAATCTTAAGATACAAAATCTTATTCTCAAATATATTTTTATTAATATTCTTTAAATGCCCCTATCTTAAAGTCCAAAATTAATAATTGATGTTGGGTACATAAAATTTCACTCGGAATAACTTTACAATTTTTGCAATCTAAATGATTTAATTTTTTAATAAGAAAATAGTCAATCTGAGTTGTACTATATCCATTTTTATAAGTGATGGATGCTCATTCATTTTCTTAAATAAGGTATTAGCAATTGAAAAATCATA
>NW_021333444.1:0-314 GCF_001605985.2 Dendrobium catenatum
CGATTGTTCGATCATTCTCGATCTCACGGGCTTGTTTCAATCGGAGTCATCGTCGGCGCCAAAGATTGAAGTCCGGCTATCCGCTCGTGTCCAGTTCCTTCGATCTCCCTGCTCGGTATAAACCCTAACTTGGATTTTTTTTTTCCAAATGCTTGCACATTAGGTCGAAAAAGATGATGATTAACGAAATGACCTCATTATTGTGAATTTATTTATATGATTTGGAAAAGTTTACAATGTTGTTAGAACAAAAATATCGATTCGGTGGTATGAGTTGTAAACATTTAAAGTTTTTTTATGCATAAAATATGCTT
>NW_021333445.1:0-324 GCF_001605985.2 Dendrobium catenatum
AGAGTCGCCTTAAATGGTTTGGTCACATAAAACGGCGGCCTTCCAATGACCCTGTTAGGAATGTAAAGTTATGAGATTTGACTTATGTTAAGAAAGGTAGAGGCAGATCTAAAAGAGTTGGTTAGAAAATATTAGAAATGATTTTTTTTTATTAGATTTAAACGAGAATTTGATTTTTAATATGACACAATAGAGAAAAAGGATTCATGTAGCCGACTCCAAGTAGTGAGGTAAAAGGCTTGATGTTGTTGTTGTATAGTTTGGTATCATTTTGATCATTCATAAAGAGTCTGTGGGCTCCGAAAATTCGGCCCCGGCCTCCCC
>NW_021333446.1:0-461 GCF_001605985.2 Dendrobium catenatum
TTAACAAGAATGTTACATATAATGAGAAGAGATTTAGATTTGTGATTGACGATGGGAGTGCTAAAAATGTGATTTCTACCCATGCACTTATAATGACAAACTTAAAGAGTGAACTTCATCCCAAGCTCTTTCATTTAAGTTGAGTGAATCATGCGTCTATATATGTGACCGCCAAAATGTTAGCTCCATTCAAAATGAGAGATTATCATAATCATATTTGATGTGTTGTCCTGCTTTTGTTTGCAAGGTCTTCGATGGATGATGAATGTGATATATTATGGTCAAAATCAATGTTTAAAATTGCGTATTCGGGTATTGAGGCGTTTTTCATTAGTGAGGCGAGGCATAAGCCTCAAAGCATTTTGAGGCGTAAGCCTCAAAATCAAAAGATTGCGTAAACATAAAATGATAAATTTTTTACATGCTAATGAGTGAATAATATAAAACATAAAAAAACATAA
>NW_021333447.1:0-1123 GCF_001605985.2 Dendrobium catenatum
ATCCCATTTAATACCTCCCATAACTCTCTCCAAAACTACCACCCCTAGCCTTAATTGTGGATTAATTTGAATTTCAGAATTAATCCCTCTCCTTGTCCTTAGGAAATCTAAATTAACTTCAGATTTCACTAATCCCTCACCCATGTAATTCCCTTCCCAAATTAAAACCACTGATTAGGCAGATAATAACTCCCCTCTTTCTACCCACCTACCTCTCCCGCTAGCTCCGAGAATTAATTCCCCAAGTATGAGACAACCTTGGGAGAAGTTCTGGATCCCATGCACCTTTAGTTCCCCTTCCAATGTATTAATAAAAGCTTGATTTTCCTGAGAAGAGCTGCTGTCCAGAATTCTGAAGATTGAGAACGTGCTATCCAAGAGTTCTCCACAAGTCCAGATTGCTGTCCAAGTTCTCCCAAAGGTGCAGTTTTCTGTCCAGGAAAATCTGCACATGTTTCCTACTGTCCAGCCAAGTGGAAGACCTTCAAATGTTACTGCAGACTGAAATTCAGCTGATTGCCTTGCTCCCTCAGCCCGTGGAAGACCCATAATTGTTGTTTTGGAAAGACGAAACTGCTGCCCTCAAATCCTGGTTGCTTCCCAACGGTATCCGGAGGAATTCCAGCGAGGGAAACTTAAATTCCCGCCTTCTGAAACCTTCCAACTGCTGGACGCTCTTCTACAACTTGCTGTCCACTGATTCTACAAATCTCCTAGCACCATAGCTTCATCCGAAAGATTCCAAATGATGTCCAGAATCTGTCCAAAATAGAAACTGCTGCTGTCTTGAAGATCCACACCTTTTCGTGGCTAATCAGTGGTGCGAAGAAAGCTCATGGTGGCTGTCCTAGTCGTCCCCAACACTCAAATCATCCTACAAGAGTGTGTATCTCTCTTGTCTTTGGTTAAACTCAACATCTGATTCGCTATCTTCATAGTTACATCCTTGAACGTGAATTTATTATCGTCATGAATATCATATTAATGCGTCTCCGCTAAAGCCTAGTAATTAGAAGAGTTGTGTGAGGGATCTTTCATAGCCTAATCTTATTGTTAGTATAGGAATTTATTGTTGGAACAATCCATGTATGCAATGTTGGATTAAGATGGCTATCTTTTGAAC
>NW_021333448.1:0-2496 GCF_001605985.2 Dendrobium catenatum
AAACCATTTTATTTTAAAAATTTTTCCATGATTTGTATCTCTAATAACTTAAATATAGAGACCTATAATTTCCATCAATCCTTGCCAAGAGTATAATGATTAACTCAAAGATGATGTGCTAGAAATAAACCTGTATTGTAGAAGGTACACCTCTAGAACATTGGCTAGCTCATGATCTCCTGCCAAAACTAACACCACCTTCAATTGATCTTTTTATGATCTCTTGTGGAGATCATAATTTGGACAACTAAATGCCCTTAGCCTATTCTCAAAAAAAATTGCTCAAACTAAAATTGAAAAATATTAGTAGAAATAGATCTAATAGCGAAATTGTGATATTAGACGATCAAGTCATTAAAAAGAGTGCAAGTTTTAGATGTCTCAGGTCTATTGTTCAAATAGATGGTGAAATAGATGAGAATATTATTAGTAGAAGCTAAATTGGATAATTAAAGTGGAGGAATGCATTAGGCATATTGTGTAATAGAAAAGTATTACTCCTCAAACTTAACGGTACATTTTATAAGATGATGGTGAGACCTACAATTCTTTATGCCATAGAATGTTGGTCATTAAAAGAGAAGCATAAACTTAAGTTTAGTGTTGCAGAGATGAGGATGCTTAGGTGGATTAGTGTTTTTATACTTAGAGAAAGAATGCGAAACGAGTATATACGTGAAAGGGTTGGAGTAGCTCTAATGAAAGATAAGATTAGCGAAGGTTGTCTTAGATGGTTTGGTCGCATAAAATGACAGTCTTTCGATGATACTGTTAGGAAAGTAGATGTATTAGATTTGGCCTATGTTAAGAAAGATAAAACTAGACTTAAAAAAAAAACTTAGAAAATATTAAAATGATATTGTTTTCATTATATTCACATCAGAATTTGACTCTTAATACGATATAATAGAGAAAAAATATTCATATAGTTAACCCATATAATGAGACATGCTTCTTTTTGTTGTTAATTTGTACTAAAGCATATATCATACATTGAACTTGACATCCCTCCTAATTAAGCATATGCACACCAAAGCCAATATCCTTTCACCCCATCTTCATTCTAAAAAAAAATGCTCTTCTTATCTTTAAGCTAGATGCACTTTATTCTAAGCAGACAAAAATATTCTAATCTTCAATTTTTAATATTATGCTTTCTTAACTTTATCTCATCCATCATAGCCATTCATTATGGGAATCTTTGAGCCAACTAAGCCATCTTTTGCCTGATAATTCACTCATCATATGGAAAAATTATTATGTGCGGCCATCGAATCGTTCGGAGATGAATCAGAATGCATCATATCACCTGATACACAGCGTTACACAGTACTAATAGATGACCGTTTGGAGATGAATCAAAATGTATCATATGATGCGATACATTTTGATTTATCTCCTAACAGCAGCACTGAAAAATTTTACCACCATATGTACTTTCTTCTATTTACTTTGACCTATTTCTCTTTGATCACGTTGTTGAAAAGGAAGATTTTTGAATAATTTGTGCCGTTGCAGCCCACTAATGATCAACGGTCATGTGACCTCTGCAGGAATCAATGAAAGGTTTCTGATTCCCTCATCGGTAACTCCCATTTCTTGTCCGATGTGCTCTCTCTGTCATCTGCTGCTTGCATTATTGTGTACTCTTTTGTCTTGTGAAATATTATTTATTTTTTTATTTTTATGAAATTATGGATTGATTAAAAATAATTTATTTTTTGTTTGAAAAGAATTTTTATTGATTTTTTTTAATTTAGCACTTCTTGAAATTTATGCAAATCTGATGTCTTTTTGGTAAATTCTAGTGATGAGAGATTTTCTGCAATGGAAAATACTTGAAATGTAATTTATATATTAAGAGAAATAAAAAATCTATGCATAAAAAAATACAATAGAAGTTAATAAATTTATTTAATTGTTGACTAGATTATAATGCCATGATGCATATTTAGCTAATTTGATTATTTAAAATCATATTAATAAATCATTTGATTCAATATAAAGATGATATTTACTTCTCATAAATTCAAAAATATAATAAAAATTCAAAATATTTTTAATGAAATGATCTTGAAAATATAAATATTAAAAAAGGATATCGGGAGTTCCACTTTTATTAAAATAATATAATATAATAAAATTAAATATTAAATTATTAAAAAAATTTGAGATTTTACTTATTTTTTTAATAATCTTAACATTAAATAAAATAAAAATTAATATAAATTTTATATAACTATATATCATTAAAAGTTTCATTTTCAAAAATTTTATTATAACGTATGATTATTGACTATTAAAAATTTAATTTTAATTTCTTCATTCTTTTATAGAAACTAAATGTCCTAAAAGATAATTTGATTCCTATTTAATTATGTTAATGGACTAAATTGACACTTTATATTAATAGGAAATTATTCTATTTTTAAAATTAATTTAGGTGATCATCCGTCATATTTCCTTTATAATTGTAGTTGTAGAAGAAGATATTTT
>NW_021333449.1:0-276 GCF_001605985.2 Dendrobium catenatum
TTTGTACAGACACCGGACGGTAGAACCGTCCAGTACCACTTGGTACCGAGCGTAGTACCAACACTCTGTACAGCTCGGTACCGAGCGTAGTACCAACACTCTGTACAGCTCGGTACCGAGCGTGGTACACTTTTGGGGTGGTGTGGCACTTTTTTATTGGTCTCTAGACGACATTTGGACTCCGCATAGAATAATTTGTCGTAACTCACAAAGCTTTACTTGTTTAAACCACTCCCAGGCTCTAATCTGCTCAATTACAGCCCTATATATTTTTAG
>NW_021333450.1:0-643 GCF_001605985.2 Dendrobium catenatum
CAAGGGTTAGTTGGGAGTGGTTGAATGGACGGTTGATCTTGAATCTTACTATTGTGCACCGTTCGTTGGACATTTGAAGGTCTTAGAGATGTCGGAATTCGACGATCTTAGGCTCGTTGGATTCGTCTCGTTGATCCGTTCGATTCGAGTATAAGCTCGTAAAAATCGGAGACTGTTTGGTAACTCAAACAGTGTTATGAAGCTTCCAACAGCGCTTCGGGTTTTTGATTTGGACTCATTTGGACTCGGATTGAGTCGAATTTAGAGTCGTTGGATTTGTATTTCCGAGACACTCAGTTTGACTGTAAGCTCGCTGAAATTGGAGTTTAGATGATCCCGAATTTAAAATTTGAAGTTTACAACATGTTTTTTGCCTCGAGATTCGTGCCCGATCAAGATAATTTTTTGGACCTTGTATCAGTTGCCCCACTATTTTCGGACGTTGACGCTCCAGAAGTCCGAAAATATATGTGTTGACATTTCATATTGACCGAATCGCAAAAAATTGAGTTCTAAAATTAAAAATTTTCTCAAACTTGATCAAAGAGGTCATGTTGAGTCCCGAAAGTGTCAAAATTGAGTCCGAAATGTCGAAAAACATGTCCGGAGACCAAAAAAATGTTGAATTTGGACCGTCCGGGCT
>NW_021333451.1:0-338 GCF_001605985.2 Dendrobium catenatum
CATGGGGGAAGTGGTCCAGGAAGGTAGAGTTAACAAGGACTCTATCAAGTTTGGAATGAATAGGCTGATCATTTCTCTGATTATGCCAAGTGAAGAACAAACCAACAGAAGCAAGTTCATGAAGCCCACAATCAAAAATAACATCATTAAGCTCTTTCAGTTTACTATTCGGCACCATCAGACCACCAGCTTTCTCATTATGAAACCTGAAGCAATTAAGATCTCCCATCAACATCCAGGGAGAGGTGTTAGAGGGAATTAAATCCCTAATGTGATTCCAAAGAGTAGCCCTTTCCTCTAAGGTGTTGGCAGCATAAATGATCGAAATGTGGAAAGGC
>NW_021333452.1:0-506 GCF_001605985.2 Dendrobium catenatum
ATTATGTTTTAATCATCCTGGAAGATCTAGATCGCCTGAACGATCAATGCAAATCATGACAAATTGATCATGTGATTACAAGATTAATTATGGTAAAATCTTTGAATCCGATCATCCTAGATGATCTGTATATTACAAAGGGTGATGTTTGCCGACATAGTTGAATTGCATAAATCGTGCAAGCCGAAATACCATAATTTTTCTTCTAATCGTCCCGGATTATCCGCAAATATTGTCCTGGATGATCTATACATTATTGTACTAATTGTCAAGGACTATCCTAATATTGTAAAGGATTATCAAGTCAAATTTTGCACATCATACTCGGCAATTTTGCGATCATCTAGGATGATTTTTAGCGCAGAAATTAAGTTTTTAGGGTTTTCAGAAGCCCTCTTTTTAAGCGCATTATACGGGACAATCTTGCTATCGTCTTGGATGATATGTTGTGCTGAATTTGTGTTTTTACGATTTTTAGAAGCGCTCTTTTTTGGCACATCGTACAA
>NW_021333453.1:0-271 GCF_001605985.2 Dendrobium catenatum
TCGCTGAAATCGGAGTTCGGATGCTCCCGAAATTAAAATTTGAAATTTCCAACTAGCTCTTTGCCTCGAGATTCCCGCCCGATCAAGATAATTTTTGCATGATGTATCAATACTAATTGATTTTAGGAAGATTTATACTGCATTGTATATAAAAAGTTCATCTTGTTATTACGATCTTAAAAGTTTAATTTCTAAAAAGATATTATTTATTTAGTTAGAATTTTAAATATAATCAATTGATAATAAATTAAAACAATTATTTTTTTAAATT
>NW_021333454.1:0-267 GCF_001605985.2 Dendrobium catenatum
TTTAAAATATTTTAAAAAAAAATGAGTAATTTGATGGAATTTAAATTAAATGTATTCAAATATTAATTTTTATTTGTTATGATATATTTTAAAAGCTGAAATACAACATGAAAGGAATGTGCGATGACGACGTATGGGATAGGGGTGTCAATATTTGACACGATCCAAAAACCCATTTGAACCCCTGACATGAAAATTTTGTGTTAGGATCAACTTGGACCCGAAACAGGTCGGGTTTGAGTTCAACAAATCGACCCACTTCAAAAA
>NW_021333455.1:0-550 GCF_001605985.2 Dendrobium catenatum
ACTCGGCGACTCCGCCGCACCGGGGAAGGTGGAAGTGTTTTTGTAAGGGCTACTCCACCTAGCCGTGGGGGCTAAAGGAGAGACACTAGTTTAGTGCAATACTTGGGGGGTGCCTCTAAAGAGTGGACGTAGGTCAAGGTTTGACCGAACCACTATAAATCCGGTGTGTTCTTTCTTTTTTACTATTTCCGTGTTTTAATTTTCGCACTTTGATTGTGGTGATTTGGATTGTATTTTGGTTTTAAAATTTTCCAATTCACCTCTCTTTTTAATTAGCTTTGGGACTAAGTTCAAGAGGGCCTAACATCCCTAACAAACTTTCAGGCAGCAGCTTTGATCCAGGGGTTGTCTGGGGGGGACCAACGGAACTCATTTTCCATTGGTTCCGACCGCCGCCAGCCATGGTTTGGGTCGGGTTGACTGGGGGAGGTCGATGGGGACATGCTGGAGTCGAGGGTGGAGTCAATTTGGCCTGAGAATGTCTGGATTGAGATGGTGGCTGGGTTGGAACCGAACCTGCTCGGTTCGAGTCGAGTTGAGCTCGATCCAG
>NW_021333456.1:0-282 GCF_001605985.2 Dendrobium catenatum
GCAAGCTTCAATGGGATTAGGTTTTTTTTTCATTTTTTATATTTCCGGCGTAGTTTATATTCGCTAGAAATATTTTCGATGAATTTTTTGCCTGAATTTTGCCAAAAAAATTTTCGGTGGAAAGTCTTACGCGGATAACACTTTTCTGATGTGCATTGAACCAGCGTAAATATTTTTGCTAGAAATTCACTGGAAAAACTAATTTTCAATGGATTTTGACCATCTCGATGAAAAATAGACGTCGGAAATTGACGTTTTTCCGGTAGTGAGCCAGGAAACCTA
>NW_021333457.1:0-604 GCF_001605985.2 Dendrobium catenatum
CCCTTAATCATGCACTGTTCTTTAGACATTTGAAGACTTTAATGATGTCGGAATTAAGTAATCTTGGGCTCGTTGGATTCGTCTCGTCGAGCCGTTCAATTCGAGCATAAGCTTGTTATGTTTGGAAACCGTTTGGTAATCCAAATTGTGGTTTGAACCTTCCAGCAGTGCTTCAGGTCCTTAATTTGGACCCATTTGGGCTCGGATTGAGTCGAATTTGGTGTCGTTGGGTACGTATTTCCGAGACACTTAGTTCGACTGCAAGTTTGTTGAAATCGGAGTTTGGATGGTCTCTGAATTAATATTTGAAGTTTTCAATTTGATTTTGCATCGAGATTCCCGCCCGATTAATCTAATTTTTTGACGACACATCATGTACTAAAAATTATTTTAGAAAATAACAAAAAAGTTTTTCCAAACGAAGCCTTGGCACTACTTTCTTAATACTTTAAATTTTGTAAAAGAAAATTTATTGGATAGTTAGGGGATTCAAGCCTGGGTGAGATGAGATGAATTTATTCCGTCGACCACTCATCCGCATACCCGATCTCTTATAAAAAAAGTTATTTTAAAAAACAATAAAAAGCTGTCTCAAATGAAACCG
>NW_021333458.1:0-258 GCF_001605985.2 Dendrobium catenatum
TAAAATAAACACAAGGATAAAGGAAAGGACTAAAATGAATCAGCATAATGAATCATATTATGATATTAATTAATCAACATAAGTTCAACTAATCAGATGAAATTTAATTTATGCAATGAAGAATTTAATTAAGATTTTGTTTGAAATAACTTTTTAATTATTTTCTAAATTAGTTTTTTCGTACAAAAATTTTTTAATTCAGAAATTTTTTTATTAAAAAATTATTTTAAAAAACAACAAAAAATTGTCCAAATAAAA
>NW_021333459.1:0-312 GCF_001605985.2 Dendrobium catenatum
ATCGTCCTCTCCACCTAGATCTAGATCTTTTAAAGAGATTTTATCAGGCACTGCTGCTTCAGGTGATACTTTTCCTAATGTTCAACAGTCGATTTTTAATGGCGTCCCTGCTGTATTATTGTCAGATGAGGAAGTTTTGAAACTTGCTTCCCCCTATCAATTTACGTTGGTTGGTAAATTTGGCTTGCGTCGTCCTAACCTTGATGCGATTCGAAATTTTTTCTCTTCGCTTAAACTGTCCGGCTTTTACTCTGTGGGTTTATTGGATGCTAGATATGTTGCGATTCAATTATCTAACGATTTAGACTATAG
>NW_021333460.1:0-212 GCF_001605985.2 Dendrobium catenatum
GCTTCCTGCACTCAAAACAGATTGTATCAGATGAAGCTTTATTAGAGTTCGAGCTTTTACCTTTATTCTAGCTGTTCTGATGATGCTTTTGTTTGCTACAAACCTTATTTCATGGCTTATGTTTTGATGATTGTCAAACCCTACTGATTATCTTGGACTGCCTATTTTTTCTAATATTTCAGGAATCGAGGATTGGACGAACAAACGATGCA
>NW_021333461.1:0-2496 GCF_001605985.2 Dendrobium catenatum
ATTTAATATTCTAAATCAAGAAAGCTTGATTTCTTTCCCTAAGCATCCCTTTCTCTCTCTATGCCGCCCCCTGGTCCCCACCCATTAAATGCTTTCCAAAGTCAAGCATCTTCCTCGGGAAAGATTTCAACTTCTCCCTCTCTCTTATCTACCCCCTCCCTCTCACTTATTTTCCTTTTAATTCTTTCCAAACTTAAAGGATTAAGTAGGGAAACAAATTCTCAAATTTCCCTCCATCCTTCCTCCCCAAAATCTAAACCAATTTCTTCTCCAAGCCTCTTCCTTTGGCTGGCCACCTCTCACCCTTTCTTCTTCTTGGATTCTTGAGAGAAACTTCTTTCTCTCAAGGGGAATCCTTAAGGAGAGCAAAGGATGTCGTCTACTACACTTTAACACTACAAAATCAATGCATGACCGTTCCCGATCTTGATTCCGGTTTCGTCTACAACGAACACGACTTCGTCGACATCCTCTTGTCGCCTTTCTTCAACATCAATCCGAAAGTAGACAATTCCGCCACAGAGTACTTGTAGCGTATCATCTTCACCTTGTCCGAAGCCATCAAAGAGCAGCTTGCCACTGTTCAGTGGCAAATCACCATCATGCCACAACGAGGGTGAGCTTTTTCTACCTATTCAATTTTCTCCCCAATCTTCTTCTCTTGTAGGTTGTGAATCAAGCACAAGGAATCGTGCAAAGCTATCTGCCAATGCTTAGTAAACGTAGGGCATGAGTTTTGATTTTATATGCATTCTAAACTCATTGAAAACCTAGGGATGCTATTGAAAATCCTCTAAATTTGCATATGTTGAAATTCTAATATTTTTGGTGATCTTAACTATTCGTGTAATTTGGCCTAAGCGGAGCCACCTATCTTTTGTTTTCTATTATCGTTAAGTGACTAACGTTTTAATTCTTATTGCTCTTATTCAAAACATGCAAGTTCTTATCACATCCATTTAAATCATATCTAGTCCTGCATCTTATTGAGCATATAATATGTCGTGATACTAATGTTTCTCAAAATCAATTTGGATTCATGTCGAGTAGGTCTACTATGGAAGCTATTTATTTATTGAGAGGTTTGATGTAGAAGTATTGAGAGAATAAGGAGGCTTTACATATGTATTTTATTGATTTAAATAAAGTATATAATAAAGTTCTTAGAGAAGTGTTCTGGAGAGTTCTAGAAAAGAAATGGGTTAATAATGGTTATATTCAAGTCATTAAAGATATGTATGTAAAATTTGTTATTTGTGTTCAAACACAAGGTGGTTTGGCCAAGTATTTTACTATTTCAAATGGATTATGTCAAGGATCTGCTTTATGCCCAAATATTTTTGCTTTAGTCTTGGATGATATAACTAAGCATTTGCAAGAGGATGTATCCTGGTGTATGCTTTTTGTTGATAAGACTAGAGAGGGAGTTGAAGGAAAAAGTGAATTATGGAGGTCAACCTTAGGGTCGAAAGGTTTTCTTTTGAGTAGATCTAAAATCAAATACATGATGTGTAATTTTAGTACTAATAGATCTAGTGGGGGTTTGTGACTTTGGGTGATCAAGTCATTAATAAGAATACACATGTTAGATATCTTGCGTCTATTGTCCAAAATGATGGTGAAATAGATGGGGATATTATTAGTAGTATTTAAGTTTGATGGTTGGAGTGGAGGAATGCATCGAGCCTGTTGTGTGATAGAAAAGTACCCCTCAAACTTAAGGAAAAATTTTAAAAGATGGCGGCGCGAGACTTGCAATGCTTTATGGCACAGGATGCTGGCCATTAAAAATAAGCATAAAATTAAGTTAAGTGTTGCAGAGATGAGGATGCTTTGGTGGATGAGTGGCTTCACTCTTAGAGACATAATGCGAAACGAGTATATATGTGAAAGGTTGGAGTAGCTCCTGCGACATATAAGATTAGAGAGAGCCGTATTAGATGGTTTGGGCACAAAACATCGGCATTCTGATGACCCAATTAGGAGAGTTGATGTATTAGATTTGGCTTATGTTAAGAAAGGTAGATGTAGACCTAAAAATACTTAATTAGAAAATATTATAAATGACCTATTTTATCATATTTAAATGAGAGATTGTCTCTTAACATGACACAATGAAGAAGTATTATTCATGTAGCCTACCCCAGGTAATGGGATAAAGGGCTTGATGTTGTTTTTTTATTAAGTTTTTTGAACATGAGCAAGGGAAAACTCGATTATGTTCAATTTTATACGTGCTTAATATGTAAAAATACATTTAGACATGAACATTTATCCATGCATATTTATATATACACAAAGTTCTATTTTCCAAAAAGTAAATGCGATGCTAGAATAATATAATTGTAGTTTCTAACGAAGCCTTCATCATTAGAGCCCTTGCCCATTGGTTTATTCCTATTAATTGATTTATACCCGAGTCTTCAAATCCTCTGAAGTTTTCCTTCACCTATCAATTCTTTCTTTTCTCATGTTGACCTCTATATACATTTCACG
>NW_021333462.1:0-343 GCF_001605985.2 Dendrobium catenatum
TTTTGTGGTGCCATTTAACGGCAAAACCACTGGGTTCAGAGGGCCCCGGGTCATAACCGTTTATCCTGCGGTGCCATTTGACGGCGAACCGCCGGTTAGAGGATACATACCACGTCCTTATTGGCAGGAGATTGGTTGAGAATGGATCATAGTGATATTTTCGGCTAGGCATTTGACTCTTTGTGAGCTGAAGTTATATTTGAATTTGTCCATCTCGACAAACTTTTTGCGGAGGGTGGATGGATTTTGCTTTAAGTGTTTTGATGATTGGTTTCAAATTTAGAGCTTGATGATTTTTTTTTGAACTTTTGTGGAATTTGAATTTTGTAGAAATTTTAGGACA
>NW_021333463.1:0-248 GCF_001605985.2 Dendrobium catenatum
GAACACTTGTGAATCCAAGTGTTTCCTATCAAAATCCAACTATTTGGCTTCATCATTATAGGTTAAGACACCCATCTTTTGATGTTCTAAGATATATTCATCCACAACTTTTTCAGAAATTAGAAAATAAAAATTTTCATTGTGAAATATATGAGTTGGCAAAACATAAAAGAACCTCCTTCCCAAACAAAAGTAAGATATATGATACTCCTTTTTACCTTATTCATAGTGATATATGGGGACCCCAA
>NW_021333464.1:0-221 GCF_001605985.2 Dendrobium catenatum
TGGAGGCTAGCGGAGGAGGATTGCAAGCACACTTAAGAATGTCACTATCACACAAGTGATGCCGAGAGGACTAGTCGCCGGGGAAGAAGCCGGATTTGGGGAAGATGTTGGACGCCCGTTGATGATCCACTCGCCTGCCGGAAGTTGCTTGTCGAGGATGTCCACGAGATGGGGAAGAATTCAATTCAAGTAATCCTCGACGGTGTGGTCGAAGCCGAACC
>NW_021333465.1:0-776 GCF_001605985.2 Dendrobium catenatum
TTTTTGAAGGGGAAATTTTGCAGGATTTATATCGGTGCAAGGCTTCCTCATTTTCACTATTTAGAAAATGATTAGGTTGGCGACTCGACAAGGACGAGCTTCCTGTAGTCATCCGACCTCATTTAGACATTGCAAGAGGGCACGAAAACTAAGTGAAGGGCTGAGTGAGGAGAGGTTTGAGTGAAAAGAACGGCTTAGGCAAGGGTACTTATAGGAAATTTTGGAAATCATACAGTACGATCTGGGATCGTACAGTATGATAGCCAATTAATATTCTGACTGGTCATTTCGGGAAAAGGTAGTCAAATCATACAGTACGATAGGTATCGTATAGTACGATCAGGCAAATTTTGATCGTCCCGAGGCCCTCAGTACGACTTTTGACCAAAAGTTTCATACTGTACGAACAAGTGTATCGTACAGTACGATACATAATAAATATCTTACCAAACAGCTTTAACTCAAATTTGTCTTTTGTGCTGATGTGGATCATACCGTACGAAACGGAGGTATCGTATAGTACGATACTCAATAATGTCGTACCAACCGGATTTAATTCGTCCCATTCCGTTGCGGATGTGGATCGTATCGTACGAAGAAGAGATATCGTATAATACGGTAGGCAATTATGCGGGAAGAATATCGTACAGTACGATGTAAGTCGTACAGTACGATCAACAAAGATGAAATCTGCTTGTTGGTGGACCTTGAGATGTATCGTACAGTACGATGTAGGTCATACAGTACGATGAACAGTCAATGCAGAGTTTTTGTGT
>NW_021333466.1:0-235 GCF_001605985.2 Dendrobium catenatum
TATTGTTCAATAATGTTAATAAGTTGAAAGAAATTCACAAAGGATATTTGACCTATCCAAGATTATTTGTTAGAACATTGTTCGATGACGTTAACCTGTGTGGAGGAGGTCGAGAGAACCAGTCAAAGATGTATGACCTATTCAAGGTTGTTTGTCAAAGAGTTAGTCGATGATATTTAATATATGTGAAAGATGTCTAGTGGGAAAAATTGTGTCACCACGCAGATTTTGATTT
>NW_021333467.1:0-200 GCF_001605985.2 Dendrobium catenatum
ACCATGAGATCTTGATCGGGTCTATCATCCATTCCCCGACCATCCGCTTTAAGTGCTAGATGGTGCAATTTCTATTTTAAATATCAAATTCTCCGAATTCTCAAATCCAAATCCAGTTTCCAAATCCAGACCTATTGCTGCTACTATATGCCAGATACACGTATTCTATACATATCTGATCGACGACTAGCCTTAATCGA
>NW_021333468.1:0-309 GCF_001605985.2 Dendrobium catenatum
AAAGATGAAAAAATCAACAAAAAATTAATAGAGGAGAAATAATAACCAAGCGAGATACATTTTTATAAATATTTAAATAATTTAATAATTTAATAGATTTAAGTGTGCATTATATTAACTTTTAAAAAAAAAAACGAGTTAAAGTAGGCAAAATATATTTTTTATTTTCATTTTTAAGGTAGCAAAATGAGCCCACACCTTTCAAATAAGATAAAAAACAGTTTTTTTTTTCTCATTAAAATAAACCAAACTTTTTTTAAGGCCACACATTATATAGTTTATATTTTATTTTATTCAAATCCGATAATT
>NW_021333469.1:0-280 GCF_001605985.2 Dendrobium catenatum
TATCCTTACTGCTCCATTCATTAAAATGTACTTGAGTTTTCACTCCATTCACAAGTTTAAACGGAGCTACGTAACCATTATTAACCAACATCCACATATGATAGTCTATAGACTGTAAAAAAGTAGTCTTCTAATTTTTCAGAAATCAAATGGGATATTATCAAAAAAGATGTGGACATGTTATTGAATAACCCTCCGAAGTATTATGATTTCTAAAATGAGATATGATCACTTTTTAAGGTTTTCTAAAACACTATTTTTGAAACCCTGCTCTGATACC
>NW_021333470.1:0-1319 GCF_001605985.2 Dendrobium catenatum
TTCAAATTCTTGTTAATGATAAAGTAAAATTTAATAAAAATCTGCTAGGAATTTCTTAGATAAGAGGATGATTCTTGAATGTAAGGGAGAGAGAGAGAGAATATCTTTAGGAGCAAAATAAAACTAAAGCTTTATTCAATTTTCTAACCTTTTCTAAAAAAGTTAACATCTACTTAGGGCAACTCCAATGGAACGGCAAACACTTGTTTGATGTTCTTGCTTTGCTCCAACGGACTGTCATTTTTGACGCCAATATTGGCGTTGCACTGTTCATCTGTGTCATTTTTTATCTCTACCGAACTTTCGGAAGAAATGCGCGAAAGAAGAGAATGACAGTTACGGGGCAAAATGACGTTCGATTGGAGATGAATCACGGCATTTTTTGATTTCACTGCATTTTGGAGTGAAAAATGAGATTTTCGATTGGAGATGCCCTTATAACACCAAGACGCAAGTAGGATAAACCGAAGGAATTAAAAAGCTAAAACGGGATCGAAATATAATAATCTCTACCTTAGTCTAATTTTACAAAGTTGAGAAAACACCTATCGTCCAAGATACAACAAAATCATATACTTATTCCAAGGTTAATCATTTCACTTCAACAATTAAATTCTAAACAGTTAATGCTTTGGCTTGTTCATAAATTTATTTATTTGTTTATGCTTGATTCTAATTAGAACTGAAACTAGTTTTTTAGAGATTTTTATTTCAAGTTTGAGGGTCTTTTTGAGGGCAAATTATTACGTCCGGTGTTCATATTCGTCTGGATACCAATCCAGACGCGCACGTCACCAAAATACACAGGGACCCAGTGTATTCGGGTGACATGGCGCATCTGGATTGAGTGTCCGGACGTCCGGTGACCAGACGTAATAATTCGCCCTTTTTGAGACGGCTACATTTTTGTAATAAAGATGATTGTAAAATTATTATGAGAAAATTAACTTTTTTTAAAATGAATAAAAAATTAATTTCTTAGCAAAAAATTTTCCAAAAACAAAGAAATAAATAGTAACTAAATAATACCTTAGTTGGAGAAAAATAAACCAATAAGAAAATTATCGCAAACAAGCCCTAATCCTTTTATCTTATAAAATTTTATAATTTAGATTGAGGCTTCGTTTGTGATAATTTTTTTTATTGATTTCTAAAATAACTTCTTAATTGTACTAAAACGATACTTTAAAATATAATGAGAAAATTATCCCAAACAAAATTAATCATATCATCAACCTTTTATTTTTAATAGTTCTTTAATATTTGTATAAAAAAAATCTATAGATTGCATGTATTTAAATACTTCAAAAAAAAAAAAA
>NW_021333471.1:0-200 GCF_001605985.2 Dendrobium catenatum
TTGAAGTTAAAGTCATATTAGCCAATTTTGGAAAGTCCCGGGTCCTCCTAGGAACTAGGCTAAGGGTCCAAAAATTCACTATGGGAAATAAGCTAGGTTTAGGTCTCCTAACATCTTAGGAAAATACTAGACCTTAAGATGAGTAGTTAGACAGGTAGTAGGCTGAAATTGGAGTTTTCTATGCAAAGTTATAAATTTTC
>NW_021333472.1:0-212 GCF_001605985.2 Dendrobium catenatum
GAGTCGATGAGATAAATTGATTGAGAGTTAAAAGAAGATAATTACCACTAAGCCAACGATTTGCAGACATTGATGCAATACTAAAAAATATTATGATAGCAAGAATACTTGTTTAGTGTGACTACTAAAATAAATATAATTGAGGCATTATTTATATTACTGTATGGATTTATTATTAATAATGCTACTGATTTATTTATGTAAAAAGTATG
>NW_021333473.1:0-375 GCF_001605985.2 Dendrobium catenatum
GGATACGGGTACGGCGCGGACATGGCATTATAATTTAAAAATCATATATAAAATTAAGAAAACAATCAAAGCATAATATTTAAAATTAAAAACAACAACAACAACATCGTTTGTAGCCTTGTAGCTTATAATATCAAAATAAAAATAAATATTAAATGTCGAGTACAACAACAAAATCATAAAAATAAATTGTCTAGCACATGAAGTTTCAACTATTCAATAAAAAGAATGAAATTATTAGCTTCTTCAATGGTTTGTCTTTTCATCAAGTGAAAGATTAACAATTTCTAATATTCCCATATCATCAAGGGACTCATATCCATCTCAGAAGTGAGATAACCTCACTCGCAGCCACGGAAGTAAATACGACACGTC
>NW_021333474.1:0-310 GCF_001605985.2 Dendrobium catenatum
GCATTATCATGATTTTTAATAATATTTTATGCAGGTGTTTGCTCAGCTCCCCCCCAAATAAAAATGAGGGCTAAAATTAATAATTATAACTGCACAGATGGAGCTGCTTAGCCCTCATAATTAAGAGCATGGCTTGGCACATGGTCAATGGTGTTAGCACTTTCATTTTCATATAAACTACTTGTGATAGTTTTTATTAGGATAACCTTGCAGGGGCTTTAGAATTTTCTGTTTTTTATTTAATGTAAAATTTGTAATATTGTTAAGAGTTGCGAAAACAACTATGAGTCGGGATATTCTTATCCAACTC
>NW_021333475.1:0-658 GCF_001605985.2 Dendrobium catenatum
TATTACAGGAAGTTTGTGAAGGGATTTTCACAGATTTTGACTCCTCTGATGAGACTGACACAGAAGTCAGTAGCTTTTGTTTGGACACCGGAGTGTGAAGCTAGTTTTCAGAGATTGAAGGACTGTTTGACTTCAGCTCCAGTGTTAACACTTCCGTTAGGTATGGAAGGTTTTCAGGTGTTCAGTGATGCTTCACTGAAAGGACTGGGATGTGTCCTGATGCAGCATGGTCAGGTAATTTCTTATGCTTCGAGACAGTTGAAACCACATGAGAAGAATTACCGGACACATGATCTGGAGTTAGCTGCTGTTGTTTTTGCTTTGAAGATTTGGCGTCATTACCTGTATGGCGTTAGATGTGAGATTTTCACTGATCATAAGAGCCTGAAGTATATTTTTAGTCAGAAGGATCTGAATCTGAGACAGAGAAGGTGGCTCGAGTTGATCAAGGACTATGATTTGACCATTCAGTATCATCCTGGTAAGGCTAATATGGTAGCCGATGCTTTGAGCAGAAAGTCTTCTGGATTATCAGGGTTGCAGCTTACTTTTGATGATTTCCTGATTCGTGACATGGAGCGTTTGCAGTTGGAGGTGATTTCCTCCAATGGTTTGGATTTAGCTCAGATGAGTATTCAGTCTTCTTTGGAAGAGAGGA
>NW_021333476.1:0-422 GCF_001605985.2 Dendrobium catenatum
TGTATATGTATACGAAATGTTTTCGTACAAGCTGATTGTCCCGTACGAACTAAGTTTGTCCGGTACGAATGGTTATTACAAGGTTGGTTCCAAAAACTGCAGAAAAATTGTCCTAAGTCGGTTTTATCGTCTGGACGAAAATTGGTTCGTCTGGACAAAAATCTTACAGCGGCCAAACCATCCTGTACGAAAATTTATTTTCGTCTGGACGAAAATCTTACAGAGAGCAAATCATCCTGGACGATAATTTATTTTCTTCTGAACGAAAATCTTACCGAGAGCAAATTGTCCTGGATGATAATTTATTTTCATCTGGACGAAAATCATACCGAGAGCAAATCATCCTGAACGATATTTAATTTCGTCCTGGACGAATAAAACTTAAAAAAATTTTTCTTGCCAGTTCCTATTCGTTCCATGTG
>NW_021333477.1:0-322 GCF_001605985.2 Dendrobium catenatum
AAACCTGCTGCTTCAATAATTTCTTAAAATATGTTTTGTTTCACTGTGTTTAATTTCCGCTTTGTTTGTTATTTTTTTTATGTGTGTTTTTACTTCACTTTGTTTTTGGCCTTCTATATGTTGAAACTTTTCAAGATTTTAGATTTTGGAGTTTTGAAGATTGTGTTTAGCTTTTCTAAATTTAGTTAAAGGGAGAAACACCATGGATAGCTTCCCTCCTTCTGACCTTGTTTTGTGGTATAATTTTTATTCTCTAAACAAATGTCTAACTCATTTTAGCCAATAATTTTTGAAACTAAGATTCTTTCTATCTTGCTACAAT
>NW_021333478.1:0-283 GCF_001605985.2 Dendrobium catenatum
GCATGCAGTGAAGTAACTATTTGAGTAAACCTAGTATGCATGTCAGAAATTGATTCATGAGGTTTCATGCGAAAAAGTTCGTAGTCATGTAAGAGAATATTCAAATGGGATTGTTTAACTTCATTAGTGCCTTCATAGGTAACACACAATTTATCCCAAATTTTTTTATCAGTTTTGCAAGTGTAGACACGCATGTAATCCTCAAATTTTAAAGCACAGAAAAAACAGTTCAAACATTTTGCATTCGATTGAGCTAAATCTCGTTCATCGAAAGTCCATTCAG
>NW_021333479.1:0-255 GCF_001605985.2 Dendrobium catenatum
TATTTAAAATTGGAAATTTCACCATCTTCCACTTAAATAAGGTGGTGGGGGAATGGATGATGGACCCTTTCAAGATCCCATGGTTCCGTCATCCCGGGCCATCGTGGTCCATGGTCTATGTAGTCAGAGGAGGAAGTCGACCCAACCTGACAGAAGGATCCTTCTCGACAACCATGGGTTGCTTCATCCAAGGATACCTTGTAGACCTGGGGTGAATGTTTAACAAAGGGGACAAATTTGAATCCACCTTAGCTA
>NW_021333480.1:0-307 GCF_001605985.2 Dendrobium catenatum
GTATTTTGAGTTCAATTTTGATTTTATTTCGTTTGAATTTGGTCCTCAGTTCTGTCTTGATTTTATTTGGATTTGACCTTTAGGAGTCATTTGAATTTGTTCAGGTCCTCTGCACATGTTCAACCAAGTTCGACGGTCCACAAGTCTTATGTTCATGTTCCAAAGGTTCACTGCTCTTTCTCGTTTGGTCCAAATATTTTGTTCTTTTGAGTTCAAAACAGGTCCGAGTGTAGTAGTATTTCACCCGAAATTTCGGCAGCCTCCCAGCGTCTCCCCCGTTTAGGGGAAAACAACGAGAAAACTGGGC
>NW_021333481.1:0-252 GCF_001605985.2 Dendrobium catenatum
TCACTATGGATAAGCATGTTGGAACCAATTAAATCATGTCATGCCAATTATATATAACATATTAACTATGCATATCTCATCACTTTGTATGCATGTTATGGCAACTTATCATGCATATAAATCATTTTACATAATCTTAATATGTTACTCATTATATCAATTTCAGGTGCATATTTACCGTATTCTTCTTAGGGATTATGCACCATATACAGAAGTACCCGATGAAATATCAATACGATCATACTAGAATGT
>NW_021333482.1:0-1261 GCF_001605985.2 Dendrobium catenatum
TTCGCACTCTCCGCCCAAAGCATTTTTTTGATACTCGCCCCAAATAGAACTCGCCAATCGACAACCAGGGCTACAAAATAGGAGGAGGAGGAGTGGGTGCTATGTCTGATAGATCGATTTGAAAAGGAACTATGAATCAGATACTTGGCAAGTTGTGCGGCTATTGGTTCTCCAAGAGAGCCAGCAAAGAGCTGTTCTCTGTCGGAGATGATATCAATGTGAGTAGTTTTTTATTCTAGAGCTTGAGAGTTATTTTTTATGAGTTCTGGATGTAATCCTTCCTTGTTATTGATTTGATTTTCTTTTTAATGTTGCGGTGTTTGTTTGTGGATGGGTTATAAGTTGTAATACTCGAACTCAAATCCAATTTTGAGTATTCTTGCTTAGTAAAAATCTGTCGAAATAAATAACAATAGCAGAATTATGGATAACTTTGTGTATTTTTCTAGGAATTACACCATGTAATAGTTCCTTTGGCATCAATTCTACGGTTCCCTCTTTATCAAGGAAAGTAAAGCTTCGTGTTTTAGGTGAAATTTATTGTTATCCATCATCAAGAATTGATTCTCGTGAAATACATTAAGTACCTCTAATAGGCATTATTCTACGGTTCCCTCTGTATCAAGGAAAATAAAGCTTCGTGTTTTAGGTGAAATTCATTGTTATCCATCATCAAGAATAGTTTGTCTCATGAAATACATTAAGTACCTCTAATAGGCATTAAATTACTTTCAAATGAAGAAAATTTTTCTAACAAGCAAAATAAATAAAAGTATTCTCTTTTTAAATAATCAAATATGATAATTATCTTAATATGAGAGGGATACACAGAATTTTCAAATATCTTCCTACAAGAATAACATGTCTCATGAATTACAGTAGATGCGATTGATAGGCATAAAGTTACTTTTAGATGCAATAAATTACCTAATAATTAAAATAAATAAAAGTATTCTCTTTTTAAATAATCAGATGTGATAATTATCTTTATATGACTGGAATAATTAGGAGTATCAAATATATACCTACAATTTAGTTATCTCAAATCATATACACATCCATCTGACAATCAACCTACTTAAAATGACATCATCCTCGGGTTGTGTTGTGAAACTTCCATAAAGTTGAAAATGTATCACATCTCTTAGCAATCATTAATATCTTGTCTTCAATGAACTTTGATTAGAAACAAAAGCGCTAGATGGGGAAAATGTATAATATAATATAAGAAAGTAGTAGATCCACTGCCAGAACATTGCAA
>NW_021333483.1:0-340 GCF_001605985.2 Dendrobium catenatum
AGCACCAAACCTTTGAAGGTGCCTTCTTGTACAAATGCCATTGGCACAATCGATGTCGTGTATTAGGCAAAGCAATCTCTATTGCACGAGCCATGGCTTGGTCCTGATCAGTAAATATGGTAATGGGATGTTTGTTATCCATGATTCTTATAAATGTTTGAAAAAGCCAGGTAAAAGAAGCTATCGTCTCATCAGATAAAAATGCAACTCCTAGTAAAACATTTTGCCAGTGATTGTTTACTCCAACAATTGGGGCACAAGCCAAGTTATATTTATTTAAACGATAACTAGTATCGATATAACCACATCCCCAAAACAGTCATAATCGATTCTACCGACA
>NW_021333484.1:0-273 GCF_001605985.2 Dendrobium catenatum
TATCTTCCTTTTTAGTCACCTACCCACCTGTGGGTTCTGGTAGGCCACCTAACCTATTATGATGCAATATTGTCAAGAAGAAGTTATGCAATCTGTTGTAAATCTGAGTTTGTGGACTAAACTTTTAATGATAGCAAATATTCAGGATTTTCTACGACTGCCTTGCCTACTGACTTTTTAGGTCCACAAGATTGAATGCAACTCAAGCTAGCTCAAAACCGGGTAGATTTAGGTTGAGTCAAATCTGTATTTTTTTCCTTTCTTGAGTCAATT
>NW_021333485.1:0-1134 GCF_001605985.2 Dendrobium catenatum
AAATAGCTTTCTTAGATTCCTTACGAGCCTATGTATAGCTTTCCCAATTATCCTAATTTTTACATCTAAACTAATTTTTAGAACAAATCTTCTTATTTTTTATCTTTTCTTGCACATTTAAATTCCACCACCAACTATTTTTACTATTAGGAGCTTTTCCATTCAAAACTCCAAGCACATCTTTTGTCATAATCTTAATATTATTAGCCACTTTTTCCCACATAACATTAGCATCCTCGTGCACAGACAAAATCTTAAGATCTAAAATCTTACTCTCAAAAATACTTTGTTAATATTCTTTAAAAGCCACCATCTAATATTAGAAAATCAATTTACTTTATTTTTTATTTTCTGCTCATTTATCTTAAAGTCCAAAACTAATAATCGATGTTGGGTACATAAATTTTTATTCAGAATAACTTTACAATCTTTGCAATCAGAATGAAGAGTAAGCTAGTTTCCAACCCGATTTTCGTATGTTGGTACCAAGGCAATATAGACATCCTTTTCGAGTAATTTGGATGTTTTGTACTCGCTCGCGTGGTCCTTTTTGCGAATGGGAGTCATTCGGATAACTTTGTATAACATTGTGCACTTGATTTAACGTTTTTTATCGCATTCACTTGATCTACTCACAAGAAATCTCGTTTGGCTAATTTGACATTTTGAACACAACGGTGTGATCTGTTTCACTATTGGAGGTTGTCCAGAAAGGTTCATGCACCAAAGCGCTCATAGTTTGGTGAATTCGTCATCTTCTTGAGCCATGAATGAAAGACGCTTCTTTTTTTAGTTAAGTGTTTTAAACACACTAGCGAGTTTAATTTTGCCAGCGAACGGTGTTTGGACTGATTTCGTGAAACGTCGTGCCAATCGACCATTGTTTTAGTAGAATTTTTCTATTAATTAATGGATATATCTTAGGAATAGTGTTCTCCAGCTCTATGCTTCCCCCTAGATGGCCATCTGGGAAGTTACTACCAGGGCTGCCTTTGTGATGATTAAATGGGTGATATTTTTGGCATTTTGAGTGCAGTTTTGTTTTTACGTTTACAAGCTCTTCCTTTTTTATGTAATCTTGTTGTTCAGCTAGTTGGTTGGATTGAGCACTGCAATTTTTAGATGCAGCTTTCT
>NW_021333486.1:0-309 GCF_001605985.2 Dendrobium catenatum
CAGAAATACAAACCCAACGGCACCAAATTCAGCCAATCCGAGCCCAAATGAGTCTGAATCGAAGGCCCAAAGCACATTTGGAAGGTTCAATCCATAATTTGGATTTCCAAACATAACCTGGTTATAGTCGAATCGAGCGGCTTGACAAGACGAATCCAACAAGCCCAATATCGCCAAATTTTGATATCATTAAGACCTTCGAATGTTTGATGAACGGTACATGATCAACGGATTCAATATTGGCCGTCCATCCAACCACTCCCCATTTAACTCTGATCTCTCACCTATTTACGGGTCATGCCACTCCAG
>NW_021333487.1:0-487 GCF_001605985.2 Dendrobium catenatum
CGGACGGCCAGGATTGAATCGGAGGGGGTCTCGGATTCATGCCAAGTGGAAAGGGGCACCGTTCCAGAGAGCTCATGAGCCTCAAGCCGGTGAGCCACAGCCTTTGGAAGGCTTTCGGTCAGGTTCGGCCTGGGGGGACCACAGAAGCTTGCTCTCCATTAGTTCCGACCGCCGCCGACCAAGGTCTGGGTCGGGTTGACCAGGGAAGGCCGATGGGGACACACTGGAGCTGGGAGTGGAGCCAAATTGGCCTGAGAAAGCTGGGATCGATCCGGTGGCTCGGTTGGGCTCAAACCTGCTTGGTTTGAGTCGAATTGAGCTCGACCCAGGTCAGGTCAGACCCTGGGCTCGGTATGGGAGGCAGGCCTGGGTCTGGTGCACCCAATGCAAGTGGCAATTGAGTCCATTTTGATCTGAACTTGAAAGTGGCTCGGGTCCAAGTGTTTTCGTCTACTTTGGGTTAGCCTAACTCTTGACCCAAGTTAGC
>NW_021333488.1:0-206 GCF_001605985.2 Dendrobium catenatum
GCCCGATCCTGTATGACTACCCGACGTTGAATTCCTATATGTCATCATACCTCTCCCCGACGCTGGAAGTATGCCCGTCATTTCAACCTCCCTCCTTACAACGATCTCTCTGACCTATATCTCCAACCAACTGATTAACACCAAACATCAGAACTCCACAAGATCTCTCGAAGAGAAGAAGGGCAAATCTCCGGACTTCCTTGCCA
>NW_021333489.1:0-339 GCF_001605985.2 Dendrobium catenatum
ACAGAGATGAAGTTTGAACATCCCGGATATCGTCCTGGACGATCTCTTAGTTTTTATCACATCATATTGTACGATAGTAATCATACCATACAATGAACAAAGACGACATCTGATCGTCCAGATCATCGTCCTGTACGAATAGTATTTTGTTGGATAGTACCGTACGATATTATATCGTACAGTACGAATTATTTTTGAACTGTTCGTACATTTTTGTACCAGGACGACGTCTATTTATGAAGATCGTACTGTATGATGTGTAATCATACTGTACAAACAATAATGACTACTTTTGAAATCAAAGGTTTTTGGAGCTCGTTTGAGATGTCAATCAAGTCC
>NW_021333490.1:0-272 GCF_001605985.2 Dendrobium catenatum
CTTATTTTGAAATATGTGTTAGCCTATATGAAAATCCCTAAAGTTTTTGATCCTACAAGTGCTATACCTTGAAGTGCAACTTAAAATTAAATTTATTAGAAAATCTAAATTTTCTAAATTTAAGTTTTGCTTATAACTTGATATAATTAAGATTGTCAATTTCATGTTTCTTATTAGACTACATTAATGTTTAATATTATTATTGCAATTGTAATATTTTCTTATTTTATATTTTACTTATCAATAAATATTGACGCACTTAGAAAATTTTG
>NW_021333491.1:0-352 GCF_001605985.2 Dendrobium catenatum
AGAGGCCCCTTGAAATTTTAAGCATAGGTTAAGCTTACGTGAATAGTAATTATGGGGGAGGATTAGTGGGTAATTAATTTTCAATTATCCACTAATCAATTTAATATTCATGGTAATTACTCTTAGCTTTTGTATGTGTAGGAGCACACACACACTTAGGGATCTCCTAGATTTAGGTGTTGAATGTGTTTATGTGTTCATGCATGCTTTATATGTTAAGTCAAGGGTTAGCAAGACTTTGATTTGAACCAAATTAACTTAGTGACATCATTAAGGATAATAATTAAGGACTCTTGCTAGAAAACTTAGAACTTTCCAATAATTAGGATACATACTCTTTTGACTCAAAACT
>NW_021333492.1:0-246 GCF_001605985.2 Dendrobium catenatum
GAAGCAGTAAGAAAGCCGACCCAAACGAAGCCTTAGTTGACTTATTTTTCTACTGTGGGAGAAAGCCTTAGTTGACATATCAAATGCTACTCAACTAAAATTGATGGTTGTACCAAGGAAATTTCCACACCTGCAAGCTGTCCCAGAAGCACAAAGAACTCAAAAAAACTACATTCCAAGAAGCATGGGCGGATCCACCCATGGCTTAGGGTAGGCAAATGCCCACCCTCAATTTTTTTTTTTTTT
>NW_021333493.1:0-296 GCF_001605985.2 Dendrobium catenatum
TGTCCCATTAGTCTTCTATGGGATCCTTGGCTTAACGATAAATGTTTAAAAGATGTCCCTGAGTTCTATTCTGATTCCATCTTATGCCAGGACTTTGCCAAGCTGAATACCTTTATTTATGGTGGTAACTGGAACATTTCTAGTAGGTTTTTTGATAACTTCAAAAATGCCATTTCCTCCATCTCTATTACCTCTGGCGGTAGAGTGAATTGTTTATCTTGGGGAAATACTCGAAGGCATTTGTTTTCCTGTTTTCTTTAGGATTATTATAAGGGGGAAGATGATGTTCCCTGGCA
>NW_021333494.1:0-234 GCF_001605985.2 Dendrobium catenatum
AGTCAACCTAGGTTGACCTAAATGCCCTTTAATGTTTAAATATGTCATTTTAACCTATTCAAACCATTTAAACCCCTTTCAAGCTTCAAATTAACTCCAAATTATAGCATAATCATGATCTAAATTTTCGCCAATCAAATCATGGTCATTTTGACCAAGTCAACCTTTTTAAATTTGGTTAAACTAATTCAAATTTTCTTTCATGCCTTCAAACCTCAAATTTTAATCATCAAA
>NW_021333495.1:0-316 GCF_001605985.2 Dendrobium catenatum
AATGTGATTTTCTTTGGAAGTTTTGAGTTGGAAAATTTTAGGGTTTTTCCATAAAGTTAGAAATTTTGATAGTATTTTTATAAAATTGATTCCTAAGGGTTCTATGATTGCTTCAAAGAGAAGAAATTGAGTTTTTCTTAGAAAATGTATTTTTCTAATTATTTTAAATCCGAAAATATATTAATTTAATTATGAATTAGATGTAAGGGAGAGTTTGATAAGTTTATGTGAGTGAATCAATGAAAATGTGTTTTCCAAATTTAGGATTTTAAGGTAATTTCGAAAATAGTATTTATTTTAAATTTATAATGAGTGT
>NW_021333496.1:0-1653 GCF_001605985.2 Dendrobium catenatum
TTATTCCTATTAAATATATCTATATATTAAGAATTAGCTTATGGGCTCTTCACCGACCTTGCTAATTTATCCCACATCTATTAGAGGCATTAAATAGTTTTATTTATATAATAGCATAATTTATGCATGATTGTCTCTTCGGAGACATTTCATAAAATTGGAATGATACAGAGAAGATTAGCATGGCTTTTGCGCAAGATGACACGCATAAATCGAGAAATGGTTTCAATTTTTTCGCAAAATTTTCATTTACTTTCATTTTCTTTTGTTGTGAAAATATACTACATAGCGAAAGAAAACAAGAAATAGAAAATGACGGAAAAAGGAAACAACAATAGGATTTCATGTGGACAAATCCTAAATCAGTAAAAAAAAAACACTAAATCACAATACACCAAAAAATGGATTATGAAAATTTGAGAAAATAATACCTATATCTCCTCTCTCGCTCTCTTATTGTATCCATTATCTCGTGTTGTTCTCTCACAAACAAACAAAGAGAAAAAATACAAAAATCACCAAAGGACAAAACACTTCTTGAAAAATAAGAAAGAAAATTGCCCAGCCTAACTCGTAGCACCGTGATACTCAACTCTTTGTCTCAAGTCTGCCTGACAACGTTACAATGCGGGAATCTAGACAGCCGTAGCTCCAACATTTGGAGCACCGCTGTGCTCCGCTGTTTTATTTTTATTTTTTTAATCTCTGCCTTACAATATATTCTAAATAAGAAAAATTATTATATATTTGATTTTTATTTGTTTAGAGTATGCATCATCTAAAATTTTAGAGTTTGATTGACCTAATATTTTATCATGGTGTCCATAGATATGAGGAAAAAATATAATTCTATTTATCCTTAATTTCTATATACATAATGCTCAACCATGTCGACTCATTCATCCTTAATTCACCTTCATAATGCATAGATCTTTTCTTTTGATCATTTAATGCGTCTGATATTTCTTAATATTATATTATTTTAGGTTAAGATTTTTCATCGTGGAATGCTCATCGACTCGCTTGTTAAGTTTTTTCATCATCACGCATTAAATTTTGCCTCAATTTGCGCATGCAGGGGGAATTTTCATCGATTTTCTTGTGTCGGCACCCGGGCAATATGTGTTTCTTTTATGAGATTCTGGGATGTTCTGATCACACTCGCGAAATCAGTTTTGTGAATGGAGATCAATCGTGCAATCTCGTGTATTGTTGTGTATAGGGGTGTCAATTATTGACACGATCTGATAATCCGATTCGAACCTGACCCAAAATATGAATTGTTAATTTCGTTTTAAAGGTAAAAATGATTTTGATGTACAGTGGCGGAGTCAGAAATTTTATTTGGGGGCTAAATTAAAATAGTTATATTAGTCGTCTTATCTGAAATGTTAGAATACATTAAAATAGTTCCGTTTGTCGTCTCATTACCAGAGCCAAGAGGACCTGTAAGATCAAAATTAAGAATGCAAATAATATGACCATTAGCTCTTAGAAGACACAAATATCTACAATTGCGACTTTTAAATTTTATTATATGAAAATTATCAACAAATTTATTTTAAAAGATATTAAGGCACATCAAATTTATTTTTGCTGCTTTATGTTTTGAATATATTTAACGATTTAGGCTTCATTTGCAGCAGTTTTCTT
>NW_021333497.1:0-305 GCF_001605985.2 Dendrobium catenatum
CTAGCAGATAAGATAGCATTGGCATTAGTTTATTCTGCCAGAAAACTACGCCCTTACTTTCAAGCCCATTCAATTGGGGTTTACACAAATCTGCCACTGAAAAGTATTCTGCAAAAGCCAGTAGCATCGGGTAGGCTCGTTAAGTGGTCTATAAAGCTGGGAGAATTTGACATCCACTACTTACCTAGGCTCGATATTAAATCTCAAGCACTTGTAGATTTTATAGTTGAATGCACTGTCCCAGTATTCAAAATAGAAAAGAAAGAGAAAAAAATGATGAAGACAATAAAACAAACCATTGTTAC
>NW_021333498.1:0-520 GCF_001605985.2 Dendrobium catenatum
TACATGGAAAATAACGTAGAAAAATAACATGAGATGACGTGGCAACATCAGAAATATAAGCTCCCAATCGTAGTCGTCGATCTACGACTCCTTCGCCAGTAAACTTGCCTAAAATGTCTGTCGATGACCTCATCAGTTGAAGGAAGAGATCCGAGCGGCAGTGAAAGTTCTGATGCCTAGTGACTTGGGGGAGGCCATGAAGTTGGCACAGCTGGTGGAAAAATCAAAAGAATCTGGAGAAGACTACGACCACTCTTCAAGCACCCAAAGGGGCCTGCATCAGGCAACATTAATGAGACCACTAGGGAGAAGCCAGTAGGAGGAGGGAGTGGGAAAAATTTCAAGAGGCTGACAGAGAAGAAGATGCAGGAGAAGTTGGCGAAGGGGTTGTGTTTCAAGTGCGAGGAAAAGTATACGTCAGGGCATCGGTGCAAGGACCAAGCTCTTCAGGTTCTCACAGTCTACCATGACGAGGAAATTGAGGAGGGAGCTGAGGAGGAGACAGAGGAGGAGAAGCTAC
>NW_021333499.1:0-296 GCF_001605985.2 Dendrobium catenatum
TCTTAAAGCAATTTTTTAGTACAAAAAATTTAATTTTTATACTAGAAAGCTACTTTATGAAGCAGTAAGAAAATCGTCCCAAACCAAGCCTTAGGCTTCGTTTGGGACTGCCTTTTTGCTGCTTTTTAAAGTAGCTTTCCAGTATAAAACTTAAATATTTGTACTAAAAAGTTGCTTTAAGAAGCAACAAAAAAGTCATCTCAAACAAAGACTTAGTCCGACATGCAAAGTCACAAAATTAGCTCTGCATGGTTGGATAGTAGGGGTGCAAACGAGTCAAGCCGACTCGTGAGCTG
>NW_021333500.1:0-363 GCF_001605985.2 Dendrobium catenatum
TTGTGTTCTTATTTTACTGCTTCTGCATTTATTTTCTGCCACACTTATTTTTGTGGTGATTTGGTTTGTGATATTTATATTTTGCTTAAAGAAATTTTTGAATACCAATTCACCCCTCTCTTGGTTAGCCTCGGGCGAGTTCTATAGTGCTTAACATCCCTAACGAACATACAAGTGGAATTAGAGCGGGGTTCATAAAAACAAAGTTTGAAAACTTTTTGAATTTTGATCCATGGCAAACTTTGGGAATCGAAATACATAAAAAGGGTATTCTATTACCCGACCACCCTTGTTTGATAATATCCCATTTGATTTTTGGAGAACTTGCATGTCTATGTTTTTACAATCTACTGATTATCGCAT
>NW_021333501.1:0-216 GCF_001605985.2 Dendrobium catenatum
CATGCCATCTTCACTCTGATTTACTCCTTCCCTAATTAGAAAATTAGGGTTAGGGTTTTGGTTCGTCACCGGAGATTTCCCTTTTTCCTTAGGGTTTGATGGAACAACTTGAGCTTCTAGCAATTTCCGGATAATCTCTTCCATTCCCCCAAATCTCTCCTCTAGGGATGAAAATTTTTCCTCCATCGACGAGAGTTTCTCACCCACCTCCTCTTT
>NW_021333502.1:0-209 GCF_001605985.2 Dendrobium catenatum
TAATAGTAAAGTGATGTAGAATGGGTATGGGGGTGGGGGAGATTTGGAATTTGAATTAATTAATTCCTATAATGGGATATCTAATTAGAGAATTAATTAATTGAGGGGAATTAATTGGAAAGGGGAGGGTCCGGCCGTAAGTGGAGGTCATTAATTGGGATTTGATTTAAAGACTTTCCTAAAATAGATCAATCTATTTTAAGAATTTA
>NW_021333503.1:0-456 GCF_001605985.2 Dendrobium catenatum
TCATTTCACAACAGAAATACATCAAAGATCTTATAAGAGAAACAGGTAAATTAGCCTGTAAACCAGCACCAACACCAGTAGAACCTAATCTTAAACTGGGAGAAGCTAAAGAAGATCCAGATGTAGATAAAGGGGCCTACCAGAGACTTGTAGGGAAATTGATCTACCTCTCCCACACTAGACCGGACATAGCATTTGCAGTAAGCATGGTCAGTTAGTTTATGCAGAATCCAAAGCAGATTCACATGCAAGCAGTAGACAGGATATTGCACTACCTTAAAGGAAGACCAGGAAAAGGAATTCTCTTTAAAAAAGATCGTGGAATGACCCTAGAAGTATACACGGATGCTGACTACGCAGGATCACCGGTTGATAGAAGATCTACTTCTGGGTATTGCACATTTCTTGGAGGAAACCTGATTACATGGAGAAGCAAGAAACAAAATGTGGTGGCAA
>NW_021333504.1:0-394 GCF_001605985.2 Dendrobium catenatum
ACTACTTAAATCACAACCCATGTGTTTGGTTTTAGATCTGCGATGAATTGAGAATTGCACTTAAAAATTAATAGAAATATTGATTCATAACTTGCTACCAAAAACTCTATGCTTAATCAAGTGAAGTTCAAGAATTGGAAGACGAATGATTATGTAACAACAAGAAATCACATTTAGAGGTTAGAAGACTTTTCAAAATAACATCAAGACTTCAAGTAATGCGAATAGCTAAGAATAACAAAGCCCCAAATTTAAGATTTAGATC
The DNA here is from genome assembly GCF_001605985.2 of Dendrobium catenatum. Classification (NCBI taxonomy): domain Eukaryota; kingdom Viridiplantae; phylum Streptophyta; class Magnoliopsida; order Asparagales; family Orchidaceae; genus Dendrobium; species Dendrobium catenatum. The sequence continues at coordinate 266 of NW_021333504.1, forward strand.
CTTCACCTTAGGATCCGTCACTCAATTTAAAGTGGAGGCTAGCAGAAGAGAACCGTGAGCAGACTTAGTGACGCCACTAGTAGACAAGTGACCTTGAGAGGACTTGTCGCCGGGAAGGAGACCGGGTTC
>NW_021333505.1:0-326 GCF_001605985.2 Dendrobium catenatum
TTTTGGAGTATTCGGTGGATTTTATCAAATTCTGGCTCGATCTGTGTTGCTCCTTTGGATGGATTATGGTGGTTTGTTCTCTCTCTTTTGGCGGGCTGTGTGAATTCACTAACAGACGGCAACGGCGAAGTTTGCTGAAGATATCCCATACATTTCTAATAGACTGAAAAGAAGAAATGAAACAACAATTTTTTTTTTTTTGCTTTGAGTTTGGCTCTTTTGCTAGAATGACTGTGAACTTCTAAACCAGGAATTGAATGACATTGTGTTAAAATTAATTTTATTCATTTATTTCCTAGAGACTTTCTGTTGTGATTTCCTAGAGA
>NW_021333506.1:0-206 GCF_001605985.2 Dendrobium catenatum
CTAGGTGTAAGCTGAGTGGATGCTATATTTGCTTCTTCTTCAACAGGTATTGTAGCCTCTTTGTATATCTCAGTTTTCAACTCCTATAAGTCAAGATCTGCAGGTGATTCCTCATCAAGCACCTAAAAATCTATCATTTCAACACAAGTATAGTCCAAAAGATCATAATTTCTTTTTTTTAGTTAAAACCTAAGAATGAAATAATA
>NW_021333507.1:0-237 GCF_001605985.2 Dendrobium catenatum
CTTCTATATCTAAATGCTCTGTATTAAAAATAGAATTTAATGAAAATAAATGAATAGTTAGAGGAAGTTTATGCTTACATTTATTTTGAATATTTTGGGTATTATAAAAAGCAAGGTAGGACATCCAATTTTAATGTGCTATTTTCTTCCTTACATATATTATCTTTCATATCTTTCAATATGTCAATTTTATCTTATATTAATCATTAAGTGGCTTTCAATAAGCAATTAAATGTT
>NW_021333508.1:0-235 GCF_001605985.2 Dendrobium catenatum
TATATTTAATTTTGTTTAAGAAAATAAAACTTTAAGGTTTCATTTGGTACAAACTTTTTTACTTCTTCTTAAAGCAGGTTTGTAGTTAAAAAATTAAATTTTTTATACAAAGAAATCGTTTTAAGAAGCATAAAAAAAAGCCGTCCCAAAAGAAGCCTAAATCTCTGATTTTGAAATAATTGTCAAACACAAACACTTTAAATTCCAAAGAAATGACAAACATAAACATCAATCA
>NW_021333509.1:0-287 GCF_001605985.2 Dendrobium catenatum
TTTTTTTATCTCATGAATTTAAATATATTTCTTCAAGAAGAGAGCAAAATTAATAATTATTGGTACAATCATATGATAAAAAATTCACATAAAATTGAATTTTTTTTAGCTACAAATGAGTGGATATAACTCGATCTATATTGCTTTAAATATATTAGCATATTAGAAATAAACTTAAGTTATGATTTTATTAGTCTGTCATTTAGTTGATCGAGTTTAGGAGAAGTATACATGACATTAAGCGAGAATTATAAAGTATATTGAAGGATAATTCTAAAGGAGGATTG
>NW_021333510.1:0-211 GCF_001605985.2 Dendrobium catenatum
CAAAAGATTGAGTTTTTCTTCTAAGATTTGTACTTTTGGGGGTGCTATGTGGTGGCCACTTTAACTCTTTTGTATGGTTTCATCATATTTTAAGTAAATAATGATCAATGTCAACTGTTGATCTGTAAGGCCTTTACATTGGTTTGGTTGTAAATTTTCAATTATTTTAATAATATGTTGTTGATCAACAAAAGCTAGAGGCGATTCATAA
>NW_021333511.1:0-319 GCF_001605985.2 Dendrobium catenatum
GAACACAAGGAACTTGCAAAATTCAAACTTGAACGTGCAGATCAACTGGACATAAACTCAACAAGACTTAATGAACTTAAACTTGAATCAAATGATGAAGACTTGCAAGCTTAAACATGACAAAAAACATTACATGGGATTCAAATTTGACCTGAATCTGAACTTGAACTTGAACTGAATTTTAAGCAAGTGTGACTTGAGCCTTTCGGACTCGAGCTCGAATGAATAAGGGACCCATACATGTGTTGGTTACAAACTTTGGCATGGATTAACTTGTAACGATCATCTCAATTGGGATACAGATGAATGAAGATGTTAA
>NW_021333512.1:0-222 GCF_001605985.2 Dendrobium catenatum
AGACCTACCACCTAGTGGATCTTGACTTTTGAGCCTTATCCAAATCCTATAATCACATCCAAACATTTTATTATAACTTTTTAAGCATTAAATTGTATTTTTGGGGGATCCACTTTGACCCCCAGCTGACCAAGGTTCAAAATGACTAAAATGCCCTTAAGGGCAATTTTGAAGTTTTTCTAACTTTTAACTTGGTCTTTTTAAATTAAACATCAAAACCTT
>NW_021333513.1:0-303 GCF_001605985.2 Dendrobium catenatum
CCCAATGATTAATCAATTAAAAATGGTTTAATTAATGATAGTTGATCATACTATATGAGGACTTCGGGGAGTAGACATAGTTAAAGTGCTCTGATGGCACTAGAAAGTTTGTTAGGGATGTTAAGACCTATGAACCGACCCAAGGCTAATTAAAAGAGAGAGGTGAATCAGTATTTAAAACAAAACTCAAACATAAAACCATAATCAAGATTCACCATAATGAAAACCAAAGTGCAAAAATTAAATGCGAAAGTAAAACAGGAAAGGACACCAGATTTATAGTGGTTCGGTCAAACCTTGACC
>NW_021333514.1:0-297 GCF_001605985.2 Dendrobium catenatum
AGTTGCCGACAATATCGTCCAGGCCGATATGGACATCGTCCCGGCCGATCAGTACAAATCTCAGAAGATCGGCTAGAGCTGCCCTGAATGCAAACTGGATGATTGAAAGATGGCTTGATCATCCAGGCCGATCTCATGATCGTCCCGGTCGATCAGTTCGAATAGAAGGAAAATCGTCCAGAGCATCGCCCTGAATTTGAGCTGGCCGATATTTAACATCCAGAAGTAACTAAGGTTTTTGAATAGATCGTCCTGGCCGTTCCTGCGATCGTCAAGGACGATATGATCGTATCAATC
>NW_021333515.1:0-289 GCF_001605985.2 Dendrobium catenatum
AATTACCTAGTGATATGTTGGTTGACAGCAAGTTGAATCCAGGTGGATTAAAACAGGAGGGATCTAGTAGTACGGCACAAGCTCAAGTTCAGGATGACAGATTGGTTAGGTTGCAAAATTTGATGGATACAGAGGTGGATATTATTTATAATGTACCTCAGGTTGGTGAGAAACTGAGGATGTTGAGGAGAAACCGCAAGTATATGTTGTCCTTCCCTGCTAAGCTATTGGTTCCCAAAGTTTTAAGATTTTAGATGGCAAAGCTGGTGTTAAGAAAGGGTTGAACAAG
>NW_021333516.1:0-255 GCF_001605985.2 Dendrobium catenatum
CCCAAAAGTCCATTCAAAATCCAAGCTCCACCCAAAACCCAAAATTCCAAAAAATTTCAAATTCCGGGATATTTAAATTTGAAATAAACCCATCAATCACTTAAAGCAAAATCTATCCACCCTCCGCAACAGTTTGCCAGGGTGGACAAATTAAAATTCACTTCAGCTCACAAAAGAGCCAAATGCCTAGTCGAAAATATCATTATGATCCATTCTCAAAACAATCTCCTGCCAGTAAGGACGTGGTACGTGTCC
>NW_021333517.1:0-570 GCF_001605985.2 Dendrobium catenatum
GGAGCACTAGACGAAGTAGTTTGGACAAATGAATATGGGCATCAGTTGCCCCTATTCATTTCGGTGGGGGTGTTACGGGCAAAATTATTGGGTCGTAGCCCCTGGTGTAGTAAGTTCACTTAAAACTTAGAAAGCCCCTGAGGGGTCCTTCTGGTTGTATGCTCATAACCTTAGGTACTTGTAGCAACTTCAATATTTCTTATTAGGATGTTTTTATTTATTGAAGATCTCTAAACATGTTTACATGTACGCGTATGTCTAAAGGGTTAGAAATAATTTTTTTTCATCCCAAACAACTTTAGTAATATTTAAGGACAAAAATTAAGAATGAGTCTTAGATAACATAGACTTAAGATGCATGCTACATTTAGGATAAAAGTACTAAACATAAAAAAACTTTTTTTTTTTTATATCTTATAATTACTTATTTATAACTAAACATAAAAAAACTTAGTGACAAGTTATTCTTGGATTAGTGTGCCATAATTTATTCATAACTAATCAATAAAATAAGTGATAATTCAAAATAAGTACTTAAAAATGCTTAACTTTTAATCACATCATAATTAA
>NW_021333518.1:0-383 GCF_001605985.2 Dendrobium catenatum
ATGATTGTGATTTGAAAAATAAAGCAATGAGAAATTATCCCAAATAAATCCTAAATTAATTAAAACAAACACAATTTTAAAAAATAAAATATAAATTATTTAGAGTCAAAATATAAAAGAAGTTAAAATATATTTAGATTAATTTATTATTATTATATTATTATGGAATATAAATATAAATTCAATGTTGAGTTTGTAATTTAAATAAAGGGTTGTAATTTCTTTTTAAAATAAAAAACGTTAAAATTTAATTGGAGTTAAATTTTAAACGATTTTTTTTAATAGAAGTATGCTTTGTCATTTTTAAACAAAGCTATATAGGCCCTCTCATTGGTAGCCCAGTCAGGCCCAGAAAGGTGAATGCAATTACTTTAAAATCTCAT
>NW_021333519.1:0-297 GCF_001605985.2 Dendrobium catenatum
TTTAGTAACTCATAGGGTCTTTTATTAATTTAGATATTATATTCACCTTATTCAGAAAATAACATGCAGTGCTAACCTCCTCAGCCCAAAAATATTTAGGAAGTGAGTATTCTGCCAACATTGCTAGGTCGGCTCCTATTAATGTTCTGTTTTTCCTTTCGACTACCCCATTCTGCTGAGGGGTTCTAGGTGCAGAAAAGTTGTGATCAATTCCTTTATCATTACAAAAATTTTTAAATCTCTCATTCTCAAATTCTCCACCATGATCACTTTATATAGAAATAATTTCACACCCTA
>NW_021333520.1:0-212 GCF_001605985.2 Dendrobium catenatum
CAACTAAGCATCCTCATCTCTGCAATACTTAACTTAATATTACGCTTCTCTTTTAATGGCTAACATTCTACATCACAAAGCACTATAGGTCCACCACCATCTTATAAAATTTTCCCTTAAGTTTGAGGGGGAATCACACAACAAGTCTAATGCATTCCTCCAACCATCCAACTTGAATTCTACTAATAATATCCTCATCTATTTCACCATCA
>NW_021333521.1:0-345 GCF_001605985.2 Dendrobium catenatum
ATCTAATCATAAAGAGAATTACAATATCACCAACTGCCCTTGTAATGCTTTTTTAACATAATCGGCATTGTATTATCATGCCAATGTTTTTTATTCATAAACATAGTTTGTCTCAACCCTATTCCTACTTTGAGATCAACCTTAATTCTTTAGCATTTATGATCTTTATGAATAAAGCTCGATTAATGTTTTAACTTAATAAACCCTGTTGGATTCATGCAATTGTAATAGGTTAATTCTGTCACTTAAAAAGTATTAATAATAAACATAATAAAAAGAACAAAAAATAGGAATAATAAAAAGTAGAGAAATTAATTATTAAATATTTGTTTCATAATTAATTCA
>NW_021333522.1:0-335 GCF_001605985.2 Dendrobium catenatum
AGAAAACTATTGTAATTAATTTAATAGCATTTTAAATTGTTGAAATAGTTTAAAAAGTGTTGCTAAAATCTTATTTACTAGCTAGTAGTGTCAATTAAGTTGGATATATTATATGATATAATATAGATATTTGCATAAATGAGAAAGAAAATTTTTGGTTTCATTAGCTTATGTTCTATAAATATTTAAAGTCTATAGATCATATGCTACTCTCAGACTCATAAAGGGTTTCTAAAAGAAAAAATAATGCTCAGGCTAATCAAGGAAACAATGAAAGATGCTTTCCTTTAATTTGGTTATATATATATATATATATATTCTCTTGATCATATGAT
>NW_021333523.1:0-381 GCF_001605985.2 Dendrobium catenatum
CCACCAACCTCTGACCACTTCAGCCAGCCACCACTACTATTGTTGGCCCCTTTCAACCATAATAAGTCATCATCATCGTAGTCTCTATTGACCATAACTGCTGGTCACCACCGGAGAGAGCTGCCCATCACCACTCATCGTGGCTACCTTCATCACTGCCAGTCACCTCCCCCACTATCCTTACCTATTGGCCACCACCATTTTTAAGCCTTATATAACATTTATTTTTCTTGAAGTCAAACAAATAAACATCCAAATAACTTAAAATATAATAAATATATTGCATGCTTATTATAATATATTATATTATAATTTGTATTTCTTTTCCAATAATTTAAACAAGAAATAATTAAAAATAGTAAAAAAACGCGGGGGAGGGGG
>NW_021333524.1:0-278 GCF_001605985.2 Dendrobium catenatum
TGATATATTAATATAGAATAAGGCTCTATTTGTATTTGATTCATTAAAAAAAAAAAACTAAAAACAATTGCTTAACGAGTTTTAATGGTATCTAGTTGACTTTGTGAATGCCTTGATGAGCGTCCACGCATCTAAACGAGTTCTTCAATGAGTAATGTCGCGTCCTAAAATTTTCGTGGCCGTAGAGAAATATAAACTTTAACGTCTTAATTTTATACTAAGATCTAGCACACAATTAGATAAAAGAAAGGGTGTAGCATTCATAAGAGACATCAGAG
>NW_021333525.1:0-284 GCF_001605985.2 Dendrobium catenatum
GCCAAATAAATAAACGACAGAGCCCACAGTCAAAGGAATCCAAACCGAGGCTAATCAAGCAACCATAAATAGAAATAAAAAAAAAAAATAATCCAGAAAAGTGTGATAACGCTGATGATGAAATCAGGGCCTAAAGAGCTCGGGAATATAGACTTGTCGTAGCCATAATAATTATAACCCCAATGCCACTCAATTCTAATTTCATACTCATTCTAGCATGAGGATATACATCATAAAATAGTAAAGGAAAGTAGGAGAAGCCAATAGGTTAACACAACTAAAAT
>NW_021333526.1:0-292 GCF_001605985.2 Dendrobium catenatum
ATCAAAATCTATTTCATTGGAGAATCGTATTTCATCATATGGTCTCTTCTCGTTGACTTAATAAATATACATGTTAAAGAAGGAAGTTTGATGTGATTTATTTAGTTATATCAAATTGAAATGCATAAAAAAAAATATCTTTTATCAATAACTCATAAGTGGAGATTTGCAAAGTATTTTATATTATCATGTGTTTTGTTTGGGAAAAGAAAAACTATTCGATCTATAAAGTGTATGTTTGAGTGAAAAGTAAATTATTTGGTTTGGCAAGGAAAAATAATTTACATTCGTG
>NW_021333527.1:0-302 GCF_001605985.2 Dendrobium catenatum
TGACCCCATGTAGTGGGATAAAGGCTTGATGTTGTTGGTGGTGGTACTGCATCAAGTATTATGGTGTAGAGTTTCTAGCATGAATTTCCTATGATTGTCACCATGAGATTATAGTGGACATTTAAGTTTTACTTTTTAAGAAAAAAATTTTAAAAAATTGTGGAGGTTTTAACCACCACAAATGCCCAGAATTGGGGTAGTTAAAATCGCCATAATAATGAAAATCAGTTTAAGTTTTAATTTTTGTGGAAATTTTAACCTCCACAAATGCCCATTATTATGGCTGTAAAAACCACTATAAT
>NW_021333528.1:0-446 GCF_001605985.2 Dendrobium catenatum
CGGCTGGTCCGGTCCGGTTTTCAAAACCATGATTATGACAAATATTGACGCACCTAATTTAACCCTAATATTTAAGAAATATTTTGGCTTGGTTAAATTCTCTAACTTTAATTTATTGTAGCTATGTTATTTTAAGCTCTTCATTTCTTTCAATTCTTACTAATCATTATAATTTGTCAACAAATAGTAATGGTGATGATACTTTCCTTGAAGCCAATTGCTTTATAAATAAATATGCATGCTCTCTTTGTGTATAAGCATTGTTTAAGCAAATCCGCAGATTCAAGCTCTTGAAGATTGTTTCAATCTATAATTATATATCAATTTAAAGTATTTTTTTTTTCTTACAAACTGAAGTATATTTTTAGGATTTATCATTTTTATAGTTAGGAAAAAACTTAACATTGCTAAAGTTAAAGCGGTCTTAGATTGGCCAATGCCTAAAA
>NW_021333529.1:0-288 GCF_001605985.2 Dendrobium catenatum
TTGGGTCACAAAGGTTTGAAGAGCGATGGTCCGACAAAAGCATGTCAAATTTATAGGTCATTTAATCATCCATTGAATATTTCAAAGTTTTCTATTCTTCAAATTCTTGATCTAAGCTTATATGAATTAGAATATATCTTTTTTGTGTCATTCGGTTCATTTCATAGGATTGATAGGTTAACTATCTGTTTGTTGAATTTGAAATTTGGCCCTTGAATTTAAATCTGACAAACTATTAATTCAAATGTATATTGAGATTCATGTTAAATTAAATTAATATATATATAT
>NW_021333530.1:0-299 GCF_001605985.2 Dendrobium catenatum
GATTTTCTATCTCCAAATTTTCTTCCAAATTTATTTTCTCAATCTTTTGGTAGTTTATCTCAATCTCATCTTCTACAACATTTGATTCTTCCAAAATTTCTGATTCATCAAGTACGACGTGTATGGTCTCCTCTATTACTAAAGTTCTTTTATTGAGTACTCTATAAGATTTTCCAACGCTTGAGTATCCTATAAAAATTCTCTCATCTGATTTTGAATCAAATTTTTCTAAGGCAGATTTTTCATTGTTTTGAAAAATACATTACATCCAAAAATATGCAAATGTGACAAATTAGGTG
>NW_021333531.1:0-617 GCF_001605985.2 Dendrobium catenatum
TCCTCAAACATATTATTAGGGATCTTCATCCTTGACCTCTAGGTGAATTTATTGCGGGAAAGTTCCCTTGAAATATCCTAACTTCTCATTGGAGCTTGACCTTCTTCCTTATCAAAAGATGCAGCGATTGTAGGAGTCGTTATCAGCCTAACTCCAAAGCATCGCTAGCATGGTTAATTCAACTAACGACTTCAACATCTTCAATAAGCAAGCTGCTCCTTGTTGGCTCTTTTGCACCCTTGGCTTATTCACCCTTTGGTTGAATGACTTTAGGGAACTCGCCCTCGCTTTTTATTGAAGTAGGCCTAAGCATTGCGAGAGTCATGTCCTCATAACCTTGTGGAATGTTAAAGATTAACTAAGGGTCTGTTTGGTTGATTAAAAAAGGAATGCAGTGTAAAAAATTGCAGTGTAAAATGAATACTTTTAAGTTATTTGGATGAATGTAAAGTAAATGCTGGTGAATGATTTTTTTTGTTTGGTTTTAAGTACTGAATGTAGTGTAAAGTCCAAAAATGGTGGGTTGTGGTGGTGGTGTCCGGTGGTCAAGCAAGATTACTTGTGGCGTAAACGGTTCTCTCTCAAAATTGGGCGAGTTTGGTTTACTAAAAAAATGA
>NW_021333532.1:0-219 GCF_001605985.2 Dendrobium catenatum
GATAACATAGAAACTCTAAAGATTTAAGAAGTAAGGCTGGGATTGCCGAGAGTCAGCATAAGCATATTATTTACTTCTCTTTCTTGTTAGGCACCTCCAGGCCTGCGAGTTCAGGCAGACCACCTGAGCTTTGAGGATGCATTATCTATCAAGGGGATGTTGTGGAATCTTTATGGAAAATAAATTTTCAAGCTTTTTAAAAAATTATTTCATATATAT
>NW_021333533.1:0-422 GCF_001605985.2 Dendrobium catenatum
CTGCCTTAATTAAGAATCCTTACTTAGACTTTCTGTTCTAAGTTGATCGTCCCAGACGATATAAATATCAGCCGGGCCGATGTGGGCAAAAATAGAAATTCTAAGCCTCTCAAGTGTGTGTGTGAAGGGTTACTTAGCATCGGTCTCTTTGACCATTACAAGTAGACTCAAAAGGTGAAAAATAAAATTACAAACTTACTCAACCCTAAACCTACGCAATCTTGAACTTGGCTTCTTCTTGATCGTCCGGTCTTCGATTCCTGAAAAGTTAGAAGCAACAAGTAGTCCAAGAGAAATGGTGTTTCTCAATCATCAAAACACAAGTTATGAAAAATAGATTTGCAACATTATACACACTACATATAAGCTTATACAAGCATTATATATACTATATAGAAGTTTATACACACTATCTATAAATA
>NW_021333534.1:0-246 GCF_001605985.2 Dendrobium catenatum
CCTAGAACCCCTCAGTAGAATGGGGTAGTCGAAAGGATAAAAGAATATTAATAGAAGCTGCTCGATCCATATTGGTAGAATATTCACTTCCTAAATATTTTTGGGTTGAAGTAGTTAGCACGACCTCTTATGTTCTGAATAGGGTGAACATCATATCAAATTTAAATAAAATATCCTATGAGTTATTTAAGGGGAGAACACCTAATTTGTCATATTTCCATGTTTTTGGATGCAAGGTATTCATAC
>NW_021333535.1:0-501 GCF_001605985.2 Dendrobium catenatum
CCCAAAGCTAACCAAGAGGAGGGGTGAATTGATATTTTAAAATTCTTTCACCATCAAGACACAACAAACTAAAGTTCACCACAACAAATAGAGTGCAGAAATTAAATGCGAAAAAATAATAGTAAAAGCTCAAAGAAATTTATAGTAGTTCAGTCAATTAGACCTACGTCCACTCCCAGGAGACGGCCTCTGAGTATTACACTAAACTCAATGTCTCTCCTTTTGCCCCCATAGTAAGGCGGAGAAGCCTTTACAAATCACCCTTTCACCAACCCAGGATAGGCAGAGAACCCAACTCCTTTTGCTTCCTCCTGAAGTAGGCAGAGAACCTTGATCGATTACTGAAGCAGACCTCTCTCAACCTCCAAGGACAAGGGACTATGATGGAAGAGGAAGAAGTGGAACAATTCTGGGAGCAACCCTTGTGAAACTCCCTCACAAGCTCCCCCTCACAAAATCCTCTCTCTCTCTCTCTCTCCCTCTCTCTCCCTCTCCTCTAGG
>NW_021333536.1:0-350 GCF_001605985.2 Dendrobium catenatum
TGAGTCCTCTTGTGAAGAATGAGGGCTCTATTTATAATTTTTTCTGGAGTGGCATGACTTGTAAATAGTTGTGAGATCATGGGCGAATAGGGAGTGGTCGAATGGACGGTCGATATTCCCCCTTTGATCGTGCACCGTTCGTTAGACATTTTGAGGCCCCAGTGAGGTCAGAATTTGGCAATCTTGGGCTCGTTGGATTCGTCTCGTCGATCCGTTCGATTCGAGTATAATCTCGTTAAAATCAGAGACCGTTTGGTAACTCAAATTATGGTTTGAACCTTCCAATAGCAGTTCGGGTCCTTGATTTGGACCCATTTGAGCTCGGATTGGATTGAATTTGATGTAGCTGG
>NW_021333537.1:0-287 GCF_001605985.2 Dendrobium catenatum
CAAACTTTAGAGCCACCAGGATTGAAAGAACATGTAGTAGGATGTTTCACAACACAATATTTGGAAGACATAAATTTAGCCCAAAGAGAAAGCTTGGCACTAAAATTAAACCATAATTTAAAGGAAAAAAGCATGGGCAAGGTCAGCCATGGCTTTGGAACCATGGCCACCTTCTTTTAACACACCACAACATTTAACCTAAGAAGACCAAGCAATTTTGTTATTACTACAAGTACCTTTCCAAAAAAATTTGTTAATGATTTTATCCATTTTATTACAAACCCTTT
>NW_021333538.1:0-1270 GCF_001605985.2 Dendrobium catenatum
TGAACTCCATAACTATGAGTTGCAATCAAGGATTTTTATTTGGATAAGTTGTAGGAAAAAAAAAAGATTTATAAATAGATCCATGACCACAATTATAAATTTCATTAAATAAAAAATGGATTATAAACATAGGCCCAAAAGGAGGCCAAAACTAAGATCACAAAGCTTTAATCACCAAAATAAACTAAAGGTTGCAAAGCAACCTCAAAAGGACAAGATAACCAAAAATTTAGACATATTGTGGGCAGCAAAAATAACCAAAAATCATACTTAGGAACAGGAGTCTTCCTGCAAAACAAATAGAAAAGTTCGTCACACATTTAGCTAGTAAGGATCATCCATTGGAGGCAACAACCCAAAATCATACAAAGGATAACCACAAGATAATCAAGTAGATGAAGTCCCAACCAATTCCCAAACAATTGTCTGACCAAAACGAGATAATTAACCACCAAGTTTGCCAAAGCAACTCGAATGGATAATCAAGGATGAATCTCAAAGGCCATTAAAAAAAAAATCTCAAAGGCCATTAAAAAAGATAGAAATATTTATATTAGAGTGTTTGGAGCTTCTCAACTCATTCATATGATGATGTAGAGAACCCTAACGATCTTAAAAAATTAAGAGCCATTGCTGGAGAGATAATAAATAAGCTTTCAGAAACTCCATTGGCGGCAAAGGTCATTTGTGGTGTTCTAAATTCTAACACGGATGGAAGGTAAGTGATGACAGTTCTAGAAAGCAATTAAGTACTACAACAATGGGTCAGAATTATATATTTTTCATCTTAAGACTGAACTATATAGGTCCGCCAGATCTCTACAAATTTGTTTTTCATTTTGTTCTATATTTTCACAAAATCATGTATTGAATAAAGATGATTTAGGCTTTGTTTGTGATGACTTTCTTACTGCTTCTTAAAGCAGCTTTCTAGTACATATTTTTTTATTTTTTAACTAGAAAGCATATTTAAAAAGTAATAAAAAAGCCATCCCAAACGAAGCCTTAGTCCGAATGTGGATTGTATTTGTTTTCTTTCAGGCGTCTCATATTCAAGGAGAGACTACAAAGGATATCAGAGGAAGATATTTAGATATTTAGATATTTTAGTCAAAAAATTTTTCTTTGACGAGTTTAAAGATTTAGGATACTAGAAGATGCATGATGTACTACATGAGTTGGGACAATAATTTTGCACAAGAATGCCTCAAAGTTTTGGGTAATGAAGTGTTGCATCTTGTAATTCTTGGGACTCTTCGACACTTATCCA
>NW_021333539.1:0-298 GCF_001605985.2 Dendrobium catenatum
CCATTAAGCACAAGTTTGTTGTCTCATCTTCTGGTTCTATCTCTGATGAATCCGATGCAGAACCTGCCCAAAATGCCTTTTGAAGTCTCTTTTTTATCTTTTCTAAACTTGGATTTCTGCTCACTCTTTTCCTTGCTTGTGTGTGTCTTAAGTGTAGGGAAATCAGCTTTCACGTGTTCGGGCTACTTGCATTCGTAACAAACTACATCAGACGATCCTTTAGAATATTTGTTATCCATACTTTTTCTCCAATTTTGATGATGCTTTTGCTTCTTCCTTAGAAAGCTTTTGAACTGCC
>NW_021333540.1:0-247 GCF_001605985.2 Dendrobium catenatum
ATGATCATGTACACATACACAAGGGGAGAAAAAATAATTTTAAATATTTTAATTTTTTATATATAATACTGTATGATCTGATGTTATGGAAATTAATTAAAATATTTTATTTTTTCTAAATTTTTTTTAGCTATAACTGCTCATATAGTACTAACACCACATCATACTAGAAGATTTGTTATAATTAGAAACCCCACCATTTATTAAATTAGACAAAAAAATTAAATTTGAAAAGTTATTATATAAA
>NW_021333541.1:0-378 GCF_001605985.2 Dendrobium catenatum
TATTAAAATTTTAGATCTATCTTTATTTTTTTTTTCTTTTATCTAGAGATTTCACATTTTATATAAACGGTAGAAAGAAATATGATTTATTTATATTAATCAATATATACAAGTATTACAAGTCTAAACATGCTATATATACAATAATCATAATACAAAAGACTAACTACATCACTATAAATACATTATGACTATAAAATAAATTACATATGTCGAAAAGAAAACTAAACATGCCAACTTGAGTCTCACATTGCAGGGTTCTTACACTTTCCTGTAAATATGTAGAAATCACATAATGAGCAAATAGTCTAGTAAGTAGGGGTGTCAATTCGGGTCAACGAGTCGGGTTCGGGTCGAACCCGAAACTGACCCGGCACT
>NW_021333542.1:0-217 GCF_001605985.2 Dendrobium catenatum
GAATTTCAGGAAAGATTAAGACCGTCAAGGCCATTTCCAGATTTAAGAAATCAATTCAAATTTATTAGAAAGTAGTTTAGGATTTAATTGAATTAATTTGGGCTGATTTGAGTTGGGTTTGAAAGTGAATTTGATTCAGATTGTCTTGATTAGAATCGGGTTAGTCCGATCAATTTAATTAAATCAAATTAAAGACGATTCGGATCAAATTGAACTC
>NW_021333543.1:0-223 GCF_001605985.2 Dendrobium catenatum
GATTTAGATCATACTAGATAACCAACTATTCAAATTTTAATCATTAAAATCTTGAAATTTTAAAGAACAAGTGAATTCAAAATTTGAACTATTAGTACAACATAAACCACTTCATACAATATGAAACTTAAAAACATTGTGATCTTCAAAAATTTGGCCCTGGCCTCTCCCGCCACTTTCTTTTCTTCGGGGGGAGGGGAGAATTTTAGTGGAATTAAGTTAC
>NW_021333544.1:0-232 GCF_001605985.2 Dendrobium catenatum
CCGATACATATAATAAAGAAAGCCATCCAATGCAACAGTATGCAACATAGGTCAATCCAGACCCCACAAAGAGAAGGCCACCCACAAGAAGATGCCCAAAAGCAAAAAAAAAAAAAAATAAAAAAAAAAAAAAAAAAAAAACAAAAATCAACACCCAATTGATAGAGAACTTCCTAGTCAGTCAGACAAATGAACCAGACAGACCACCTCATGATAAAGACAATCTACTTCT
>NW_021333545.1:0-389 GCF_001605985.2 Dendrobium catenatum
TTGTCCTTAAGTGTCACTTAAAGTTAAAATAAGATCATAAATCAATGTTTCTAACCCTTACATTTATGCATAATCAAATAATAAAAATCAACAACAACAACAACAAGCTTTTATCCAACTATGTGGGCTCAGCTATATTAATCATTTTTCTCCATTGTGTCTTGTTAAGAGTCATATTTTCATTTAGTTCTAATAAAGAAAAGTCATTTCTAATATTTTCTAACCATGTATTTTTAGGTCTATCTCTACCTTTCTTTACATAGGTCAAATCTAATACATCTACTCTCCTAACCGGATCATTAAAAGGTTTTATGTTACCAAACCATCTAAGGAGACTCTCTCTAATCTTATCTGCCACTAGAGCTACTACATTTTCATGAATATGCTTA
>NW_021333546.1:0-626 GCF_001605985.2 Dendrobium catenatum
TTTAATAGGACACAATGGAGAAAAAGGATTCATGTAAAAAATTCGTAGTGGGATATAGGCTTGTTGTTGTTGTTGTTGTTGTTGTTGTACCCTGTACAATGGAGAAACATACAAGTAACGTTGAAATTTGTCTGTCATTATCCTACTCTGCTCTTGTAAAAACAAAGCAAAAGCATCAACATGGTTATCTGCTAACCAATCATTTGTGAGCAGAAAGTCAATATCTGCTCTTTTTATTTCTATGTTTTCAGATGCAAATATTACGTCGTCCCTACAACAAAAAAAAATAATGTTAAAGCGCAATTAAAGCACAACAAAAGCGCAACCATAGCGCAAGTAAAGCGCAAGTAAAGCGCAACTAAAACGCAACTAAAGGGCAACTAAAGCGCAACGAAAGTGCAAATGCAGCGCAAGTAAAGCACATCTAAAGCGCAACAATAGCACAACTAAAGCGCAAGTAAACTTGCTTTTTATCAAATTTTCTGAAACATTCATTCATAAAATGTTGTTGCTGCTCTATTAGAAAAGGCTTCCCTGGATAATCCATAATTTGCAATGCAGGTCGTTGCTCAATTTTTATATTATCAATAGAGATAACCTCTTTGTTCTTCTTTTTTACATATGGT
>NW_021333547.1:0-752 GCF_001605985.2 Dendrobium catenatum
TTTACAACTGTCTAATTATTCTGGACTTAGAGATGTTCTCCAAAATCAAGAGAGCCAACTGGTTTTAGCTTTAGGAAAATATATGGAGCATTGGGATGTTACTATAATGGAGCTTTTAGAGGGTACTACTATCAAAGAGATGCCACAAACGTGAATTGTTGTGCTGGACAGTCTCATTATGGAGGGGGGTTTCTCAAAAGCTATTAATTTGCTAAAAAAACTCAGTACCCATATCTACCCTCTCCACCGTGCTAACATTAATATGGATGTTTCATTTCTCAAGGAGTTCAAGTAAGTTTTATTTCATCACATCCCTCGATAAAGTAATGGAGTTGCTAATTCTGGTGTACAGTTTGCACTTTTTGGAGATTTTTTTTTGATGAGTTTAGAAGATAATATAGTCCCCTCAACTTTAATTAGTTTATTAAGGGACAGAAGTGATATAATTACCCTTAGTTATAACTTTTATATTATTTTTTATTACTCTTGATTAATGCAAATTCAATTTTCAACAAACCAAAAAACTTTGATTTCTCACAAAGGTGCCGGCGAAGTCTTAAAAGCAACATCCGTCGATCCCTAGTCAACTTGATTTTTGGTTGAGACTAGGACAATATCTGATTTTCTTCGAGCCCTTAACTTTTGTTCTTGATTAGTGAAGCATCCTTTGAAAATACTTTCAATGTAGTTCATCTTTCATAAATCTAAGAATTTCACCTCTGAATATGAAATATGAATGAACTTGATTGTCC
>NW_021333548.1:0-287 GCF_001605985.2 Dendrobium catenatum
TGAACTTGAAACTTGAATATTTCAAACATAGTGACATGCTCAGCCTTAGGAGAAAATTTCACTGATTTTTGAAGTCGTTAAGCCCCTTAATTAATTTTCTTAAGTTTAAACCTTAATTAAGCCCTTAAAACTTCTAAAAATGTAATAAATCTAATTTAATCCCAAAAATTATGTATAACCCCTCTAGCTGACCAGAATTGAATTCTTAATCAATGAAAATTAAACGCTCTTTGAATTGAGAGCAAATTAAACTTTAATTTAATTTTAAGTAAAATTCAATATTTAAT
>NW_021333549.1:0-201 GCF_001605985.2 Dendrobium catenatum
CGATCGCCTGAGAGACCATAACCAAGCCATCCAACTCCATATGCGATCCAGCCCCCTCCAAACTGCTAGATCCACCCCTACTGTTAACAGGCAGGTCCACCGAAGCCTTACCAGCAGGCATGGGTTCCCCCGCACCAGCTGGCGTGCACCCCGATCTACCACCCGTAACACAAGACCCCGTACGAGCCTTGCCACCCAAGG
>NW_021333550.1:0-318 GCF_001605985.2 Dendrobium catenatum
TAGGTTTAACAACATATTCACTATACTCAACAGTAGTCTCCTCCACCACCAATGTCCTCTTATTAAACACCCTAAAGGATTTCCCCACACTTGAATATTCTAAGAACACTCCTTCATTAGATTTTGGGTCAAATTTTCCTAAGTGTGACTTCCTATTGTTAAGAATGAAAACCTTACAGCCAAAGACATAGAGGTGGGAAAGGATGGGTGTCCTACCCTTAAGGATCTCATAGAGTGTCTTATCAAGTTTGTCTCTAACATTCACCCTATTTAACACATAACTGTTGACCTCATTTTTGGTATGAGGTCACTAAGACC
>NW_021333551.1:0-322 GCF_001605985.2 Dendrobium catenatum
ACTTTCTCCCTTTGCGCATTCTTCTTCGGCCAAGTCCCCGAAATCCACCGAACTGAGGGATTCAGTAAATACGGGATTTAAGTCGTGAGTCTTTAAATCCGGGATTTACCCATCGCCAGGATTTAATGCGCACACCAAAATCGTTTGGCTGGATTTAACATAGATCAGACTTAATCCCCGCTGAAAATTCGATACTCGCCGCACGCATCTCCGGCCAAATCCCGTGGATCCGTCAAAACCAGAGAGGGTAAAGGGAGAGAGTGATTAGTTTATTTTAATTAAAATTGATTTTAATTAATTTTAACTTTAATTATTTTAATTA
>NW_021333552.1:0-234 GCF_001605985.2 Dendrobium catenatum
CCTTTCTCCAGCTTTATATAACCGGCTCTTCTTTGATCAAGAGAAATTATTCGGTGTGGAATCCGATCACAAAGATTGTTCGGTCATCCAATAACACGTGGCATGCTAATGTGGAAAGCAAGGCCCCCTTAGTAAATATAATGAAAAAGACGAAAAATTTTAACATTTTCTAAATTTCACATTTCGTCCATTCGCTCCAGTTCTCCCGAGCTTCCTGCAAAAAACATCTTCTGA
>NW_021333553.1:0-3785 GCF_001605985.2 Dendrobium catenatum
ATTTTTTAAGATAAGTATGACTTAACCATGTTGTAGCTAAAAGTTTCTGATCTTGATACACGTCTTACAACTAGTAATACTTGTCAGAAGTCACTTACAAATACAATAACTTTACCACCAAAAGAAATAGAACGATGCATAATATCTTTCATAATTCTATCTAAAATTTTAATTGTTATTCGTTTTACCATTGGAGCTTCATCCCACATTATAATGTTTGATTTTTTAAGTAACTAAGAAAGTCCACTTTTTTTGTTAATTGCACATAATCATGTTTTTATTGAATTTATTGGTATTTTGAACCTTGAATGTGCTGTTCGACCTCCAGGCAAAAGTGAAGAGGCTACTCCTAACGTAGCTGTTATGATTACTATATGACCATCACTTCTTAAAGTTGAAAGAATATCATGATACAAATATGTTTTACCCGTATCTCCCGTACCATCTATATAGAACATGCCATTATAATTCTGATTACCACAATTGATAATTTCTTCAAATGCATTCTTATTAAGTGTATGTATTATATTTATATCTTCAACTGGAGTAACGACATTTTGCTCTTTAGATATTTCTCTGTTATTGAGCTCATTATTTAAATCCTAAAAGATCTCTTCAACACGTGGCAATTCAGGCAAGTCAAAATAATCTATGGACTTTCCTATTCTCTCAAGAAATAAGTTAATATCTAATAATGTTTTTGACACACAAGCATCATAAGAAATAACTTTAATGCTTTGATAATCATGAAAATCCATGTAGTAATCATTCCATAATTAAAGAGAATTAGTTGGCTCGTAGTAGATAAGAAGAATAACAAATAATTGTCTGAGCGCATTTGGCAGTAGATAATTTAATGCACCATTTAAGAAATCTGATATATAAGAATATATTTCTAGTATACCATGCATTTATGCATGTTCTTTAAACGTAAAGCATTGGGTTCCATAAACTTATAATAAATCTAAAAATGATGTTGGCCCACATACATGATTTTACAAAATTCTGAGTAAATATCTTTCACCATCTGATGGATTTATTATATTTATATGACCGATTTAATCATATTCTTTCCTACTATTCAATAATTTTTTTGTTTTATCCAACACATATTTTTTCAGGAATTTCTCTATACAAATACGTCTTTGCCTCTGAATCAGTTTTATTGAGATTAAAAAACTCAGTCAACATAGTTTTGTTCCCGATGTCGGTCTTAACTATATCATATAAATTTTGACCGTCTTTATAATAAACTAATTGATGGTCTTATTAATGCAATTATAAATTACACACTGATGGATTCATCTCATTTAAATCAAATTCAAATATTCTCCATAGTGCTTCTGGTGCTGATACCCATCTGCCATCTTGATTTTATTGAATTTCATCAAAATCTCATTCTCTATTTTTATGTGAAAATACCACTGAAATTTTATCATGTCCCTTATAAATATACTTCACTTCTTTGATACTAGAACATATCTCAATATTTATGTGATAATTATATCTTGATAATAGATTTGGATTGTAAGGAACTACCCAACAATTATCTAAGAAACAATTTCTTACTTTTACTTGATGGCCATCTTATTTTCTTCGATAAATTTGATATGAGTCATCTCCAAATATAGTTTGGTTTAAGAAAGATCTTGGATATTTATTCTTACATAATCATTTTTTCATGCAAGCATTGTTCTTGTTTAAAGTTCCATAGGGACCATGCATCATATGTTTTACAACATACTCATGTAGACTCTTATATTTTGAAGGATCTAGTAATTTTGTAGATATAATTCGATCAAACTGTATTAGAACTATTATCTTAAATATAGTATTCAAGATAATTAAAAAGGGAGCATTTGGAAGTCCTCTTTTTTGAAATTCAATAACATATATACGTGCAGCTATAGTACCAAAAATTGACTTCTTTAATAATTAATCTTTAAATCTTATAATTTAGCCCTGAAAATATGTGTTGTTAGGTCAGGTCTATCTTGTGTTGTTTGACCTGGATTTAACTCATTTTGAATTTCTTGCCAATCATGATTACATGTCAAGAAAGGTAGGGGTAGACCTAAAAAGGCTTGGTTAGAAAATATTAGGAATGACCATTCTTTATTAGATTTAAATGAGAATTTGACTTTTAATAGGACACAATGGAGAAAAAGGATTCATGTAGCCGACCCCACGTAGTGGGATAAAGGCTTGATGTTTTTGTTGTTGTTGCATGATTTCATGTCATTATTGTAAACAGGTTTGGTTTTCCGAAGTGTTGACAAAGAGCCATTGCATCTAAATATCTTTGTCGTATATCACAAGGTTGGTCAATGAATGAAGGTTGAAGTATAATTATTTTTCCAATATTATTACTTTGTGTTTGGGAATAGAATTGGATATTACAAAGGGTCATATAATGTATATCAATCAATTTTTTTACCAATTCCTCTGAAAGATTTAAATCTTCTAACATCCATTCGATTATTTGTTTTAGCATCAGGGTTATAAATATATAATTGGAAATAACATGAACCATTTGGACCTTTTGTAACAGGAGGTATATTGTGATAATTTGACCTTGAGCTCTAAATGTGTAGATTCCTTGTCTTGATTCGTCGGTTCCAGATATCCAAATGAAAATAAACTCCCCCTTGATCGGGGTGTTATCCTTCCTCTTTGGATATTTGAAAAGTATCCTAATTTGACTTCCAAATGGAAGATGACTCTCTCCTTTAGGGATGTCTTCACCTCTTTGGAATTCAAATTGGATATTCATATCCCAATCTCAAACTATTTTGAAGAATTTACAACCTTATCAAATTTACATTAATTTAAATAGAAATGTCTAGACTCGACCCTACAAGGTTATCCTAATAATCAACAGTTGTATATACAATCCCAAGCAGTTATGATATGAAAATTGGAATGCATCTTTTTTTAGCCACACTTGGTCATACTCTTTGTGTTTAAAGGGGGTCTTAAGCATCTTGTGAAGTACCTGTGCAAAGAGTATATGATTTTTTTTTATTAATTGCCCCCTTTAATTTTAGCTCCTTGTATGTGCATGGCCACTTGCATAAGATTGCACAAGTATAATTCGTCCCTAACCTAGGGGTAAATCTAACGCACAATCAATCACAGAGTGCATGAAGTAAGTAAATAAACACATCAATTCTATACTAGCACACAACATGAATAAAAAACTCAAAAACCCGGCACACAGCTGCAGAAAAGTAAACACCGGCCTATCCTAAAACTAGAGTTGGTGATCCTAGCAAACCATCTAAAGTGTGTGAGGTAGGTCGTGTGGTTTTTATGTTTCCTAAATAGGATATTAGATTGAAGTTATTTGAGATTCGATTGGTTGAAAGGCTTAAGGGATATTTAGTTAAAATTTAAATCTTAATGACTTTGAATAAATTTTAGGATTAATTCTTAATTATTTGTTGGAATACACCTTTGTTTCACACCGAGGCCGTGAAGTTTATTTCACCTTCCATGGGGCTGAGTAAACAGCCTCGTAATCCTGGGTTACCCAGTGGTACCCGATATAATTAAATGATTTGATTTTTTTAAGGTTTGAAATTTAATGAATTTTAATTAAAAGTGTTTGGTTGCTGATTTTTAAAGTTTGATTAATTGATTTTGCCATTAATCAATTCGTGGCGTTGTGCCACCAAGCTCGAGGAACCAGCCTCCTTAGGACACTTAGCCCCGCAGCCTGGAGTAGTCTAGCCGATAAACCAAATTAATGTAATTGAATTAGAGATTTTAAAAGGTTAAATAAT
>NW_021333554.1:0-266 GCF_001605985.2 Dendrobium catenatum
TAAAAGAGCCCTTAATTGAAATAATTTAATAATTCAATAAATACCCAAACTTCCAAAATTTATAATTAATTATAGAAAATCTCAAATTTACAAAAACTCAATGGCAAATGACTTCAATTAGAATGTAGTGTTGTTTAAAAATATTATACCTCCAAAATCTAGTCAAAGTCAAGGAGTCAACATTTTAGGTCAACTTTAGGTCAGAATCGGGCCAAAACTTCTAAAAATGATAACTTTTCATAGAGAACTCCAAATTGAATGTACCA
>NW_021333555.1:0-246 GCF_001605985.2 Dendrobium catenatum
ATTTTAAATTGAGAATTAGAATAGAATAGAGCCTTCAATATCATGATGGTGGTTTCTAGCTCCTCTACACTCATAGGCCCAACGCCGTATTATTCATAGCTCAATGTCACAGTGCTCTAGTTTAAATAAAAATTCATGTATTTCATTTATTTAATTTATTTTTCAAAATATCATATTGTTACAATCAACCAACCTTAGAAGAATATCATCTTTAACATTTCCCTTAAGGATTCCGACATAAAACTT
>NW_021333556.1:0-350 GCF_001605985.2 Dendrobium catenatum
GAGCGGAGGCCGGGGCCGAATTTTCGGAGCCCACATTTTTTTTATCAATATAAATAACAGCATAAATAAAGCTAATAGTGACAAATTATTACTCAATCATATATTCATATTTATTTTCAATTCATTGCAGTAAATAAAATATAATTAGGCTTAATTCAAAAAATGTCAAATGTCTTAATAATATGCAACATAAAACTCTATTGAGAAGAAATACATATTTTCAGAAATGAACCAAATTATTAGAGATAATATATAATATTTTAAAAATTTTAATTGAACTAAAATATTATTTTTAGATGTCAAAATAAAATTTAAATAGGCAAAAATCTTTGCTTTTCGAAATTGTATGG
>NW_021333557.1:0-2167 GCF_001605985.2 Dendrobium catenatum
TGAGATTTTAGATTATTGATTTTGGAAAGATTAATAATATACTTGAAAATGTATAAATGTACAAAAAAATTAAAAGAATGTACAATGATTCGTAATTTCAAAAAGAGGCACAAAATAAGCCCACAAGTAAAAAGATGCACAAAATGTTCCACAAATATTGAAAATATAAGCAAAGCGCCACAAGTATAAATTCTTTCCTCAATCTTTCAATCTTTAAATTCAAATTAATCTTATGTTCAATTTTATTTGGTATTGAAATTTGAAATATATAAATTTTAAATTCATCTACTTTGCAATGATTTTGCTTATCTCATTATCTAAATTGATTCATGTTTTTTTATATTTTTTTTCTTGTCTATGTTATATCTCTACTTAAATCATATGAATCTTTCTATTTCTCTAATGATATTTAATTTTATTTGCAAATGTAACTCAACCTCTTTATAGGTCACTTATTAAAGGCTTTCATATGACTTCTTACATTTATGTTTGTTCTTTTTCTTCTTCTCTTTTTGCTCTTGTAAAAAAGAGGGAGAAATATTGTTCGAAACTATCATTGCATTTATTGTATTTGTTCGTATATGTCTTCTTGTAATTGCCATCTCTGAGACTTTTTGGTGTCTATTTTGCCTTGTGTTCAAATGCTTTGTGCTTTGTGTTCAAGTGACTATGTGTTAAAAATTTTTAAAATATATATATTTTTTTGTTATGTTCAAATGCCCCTTATTCTCACATGCTTATTAATTCAGGAGGAGTTTAGGAGATACGTAAAACTTACAAACAATTATTATTTTGCCATCATCAAAAAGGGGGAGATTGTTGAGAGAGTTACTACTTAGCTTTTGCATATTTTATATTCTTGGAACTTGTTATTTTGATGATTCCAAATATTATTGTATTGATTATTAATTTCTCCTAACACATTTTGGAAGAAGTGTTTTTTGGCTCTTGTGTGTACTAACATTTCAGGGAAATCATACTCCAGATCTTTAAAGACTTCAAATCAAGATCTGATTATAACATTTTGTAACTTGAAGTCTATATTTTTTTTCATTTTGAATCAGAGAGTGTGATTGTAATTGAGTAACTTAACACACACACACTGGGGGAGATCTTTAAAAATCAAAAATTCTAAAATATTGATCATACAGAATGAACTATGTTCTTAAAGGATGATGAAGTTAATTATACTCTCCAAAGAGCAATGGAACGAACAGAATGGGCAAAAATTTTTTCCAAGTCCTAATCGTCCAGACGATTTTACCCTATTCATCCCAAGATAATGTCCTCTGGACCCATGCTTTGAACTAATCGTCCAAACAATTTTACTCTGTTCGTCCGAGGATGATGTTCTTTGGACTCATGCTTTGAACTAATTGTCCAGACGATTTTATCATGTTCGTCCCAAGATGATGTTCTCTGAACCCATACTTTGCAATAACCATCCAGACAATCTTTTCCATCCATCCCAGGATGATGTTCTTTGGACTCATGCTTTGAACTAATCATCCAGACAATTTTACCTTGTTCGTCCCAAGACGATGTTCTCTGGACTCATGCTTCGAAATATTCGTCCAGGCGATCTTGTACATTCGTCCCAGGATGATGTCCTATGTTCCTTAAAACATATAGACCATCCTAAAAATTCATTCTAACAAAGCTTGGAAATACCTGTTCATACGGCACGATGATCGGGTACGAAGGCATTCATATCAGTGCACATTAAGTTCGTACGCAATAATTTTTACACTGTTCGTACGTATGAAATTCGATCGTACGGGATGATCGAGTATGAACATATTTGAAAAATCACAATTTTTGAACGATTTTTTGTGTCTTTCATATAAAAGGTCCACTTTAGACTGTCATGCAATTTTTTTGTCCATTGGTCTTCATGCAAACTGAAGGGAGATTGAAGGAGAGAGTAAAAGAGAGTGTTTAAAGGAGAGTTCTTATTACTGGAGCGTGAAGGGTTCACTTGTTACTCAAAGGTAAAAATCTTCATTCATGCATTGTGATTACTTCACTCTTTTCTCTTGTCCTTCTAGATTTCTCGTGAGAAGATCTTTCAAGAAGATCCGGTTCTCTGCCGACACTTGGAGAAGTGTGAAAGGACGAAGGGTTCTCTGCCTACACTTGGAGAGTGTGAACAATGGAAGGTTCTCTG
>NW_021333558.1:0-275 GCF_001605985.2 Dendrobium catenatum
GATCAAGTCATAAGTAAGAGTACACAATTTAGATATCGTGGGTTTATTTTTCATGGTGAAATAGATTGGGATATTATTAGTAGAATTCAAGTTGGATGGTTAAAGTAGAGGAATGCATCGAGCTTGTTGTGTGATAGAAAAGTCTCACTCAAACTTAAGGAAAAATTCTATAAAATGGTATTGAGACCTACAATGCTTTATGGTGTAGAGGCTATTAAAAGAGAAACATAGTATTAAATTAAGTGTTGCAGAGATGAGGATGCTCAGGTGGATGA
>NW_021333559.1:0-222 GCF_001605985.2 Dendrobium catenatum
GTTTAAGAGTTTAACTTTTTTTACATAAGAGATTTCAAAATCTCCCTCACTTAAGTAACTGATGTCCTCGTCAGTATCTTTATCCTAGAATCACCTACCATACATATAGGATTCTAGAGGTGACACCTACAAGTTGGTGACTCCCACCACATAGCACTTTGTCCCAAGAGGTGGCTCCCATGGTATAGCACTTTGTCATGTATGACACAGTTCTCATCTTCC
>NW_021333560.1:0-295 GCF_001605985.2 Dendrobium catenatum
GGGGGGTGAATTGGTATTTTAAAAAAATTTCTTTTCACAAAGAACAAAAACATATAAATCAAAATCACACCACGTAAAAAATAAATGCAGAAATTAAAGTGTGGAAGCAAGAAACAATAACACATAAATTTATAGTGGTTTGGTCAACTCGACCTACGTACACTCTGCGGAGGCGCCCTCCGAGTATTGCACTACAATCGTGACTCTCCTTTATCCCCCACAGCTAGGCGGAGAAGCCTTTATAAGAACCTCTTTTTTCCACACCGGCAAGGCAGAGAACCTATCTCCTTTTGCT
>NW_021333561.1:0-301 GCF_001605985.2 Dendrobium catenatum
CTGTCCGGCGCCGAATTCAGCACGTCGCTGATATGTCTGTGTCTTTTCTTCCCACGATCATCCGCACGACTCCTTAAAGTCGTTAAAGGCACGAAGCAACGGGGCCGGAGTTTTTTTTCTCTCGTTCCCGCTCTCATTCTCCGATATTTCTCCCTCACTCTCTGTTTCTCGCTCCCAACTTCGCCTCTTCCACGACTTTCCCTTCCTGTCGGTCTGGAAGTTACGACAGTTTGATTGGAAGCAACCCAGGAAGCTCGCTGACTACGAAGGAACTTTCTCCCTTTCGAGTCGCTTCTTCCGC
>NW_021333562.1:0-324 GCF_001605985.2 Dendrobium catenatum
ATCGATCAAATCAAGTCAATGAAATCGATTAGAAAAGAAGTACAATAAAGCTCAATCTATACTAGCAATGAATCAAATGCAACAGGCTAATATTGTCACGACCCGACCCGATCCGGGACGGATCCTGCTCGCACCGGGTCGCGGCACGGAAACGAACAAACTGACTGACCAGGATCTGGATTTGGAATTTGCTTACTGAACTAAATCTTCCAAATTATTTCAACTCAAACGCCAACACACAGAACAGACCAGAGCTACTAAGAATTATCAAATGCAGCGGAACAAATCATCTATATTTTTCTTTCTTTTCCTCAAAACAACCAT
>NW_021333563.1:0-996 GCF_001605985.2 Dendrobium catenatum
GGTGTGTTCTTTTCTTTATTTTTTTTGCACTTTATTTTCGCATTTATTTTTATTGTGGTTAATTGTGTGGATGAATTTGATTATCTATCTTTTAATTGTGAATGAAATTCACTTCTGCATAAAGTCATAAAAAGAGATTTCTTTTCATTAAAGAAGTTTTTAATCATCCAATTCACCCCCCTCTTGGCGCATCTAGTAATTTCAGTTGGTATCAGAGCGGGTTTCAAAAGTAGTGTTTTAGAAAACCTTGAAAAATTGATCATGCCATATTTTGGAAATCGTAACATTACGGAAGGCTATTGTATCACACGACCACCTTTATTTGAAAATATTTCTTTTAATTTTTGGAAAATTCGAATGTCAACATTTTTGCAATCAATTGATTATGGAATGTGGAATATGATTCAAACTGGCTATTCTGTACCTTCACGTATGATAGATGGAGTCAAAATTAATATTCCTTTTACTGAATGGAGTAGAATAGAACTAGTCAATGCACAACTAAATGTTAAATATTTGAATTGTTTTTTCTGTGCATTAAATTCTAACGTTGCATGAGAATCTCTACATGTACTACTCAGAAAGAAATTTGGGATAGATTATGCATTTCGTATGAAGGTACTAGTGAAGTCAAACAGTCTAAATTGAATATTCTAATGCGTGATTATGAACTTTTAAGCATGAAACAATATGAGACTTTCTTAGACATGTTTACTAGATTTAATCAAATTGTGATGTCATTTCATGATTTAGGTAGAGAACTTTCAAATGTTGAAAAAGTTAGTAAAATTTTACGTTCTTTACTTGATAAATTTGATGCCAAAGTCACAGCTATATGTGAATCAAAAGATTTGAATGCTTATTCTATAGATAATCTAATCGGCTCACTCATTGCCTACGAGCAAAATGTGAGTCAAAGATTTTTGGATGCAGATGACGAGAAGACTATTGTGTTAAAGCCAAACACACAGATGAACATGACTTAGTAGATGATGA
>NW_021333564.1:0-303 GCF_001605985.2 Dendrobium catenatum
ATGAGCATGATGGGAGAACTAAATTACTTTCTTGGCTTTAGTGTAGAACAAATGGAGAATGGAATATTTCTTAGCCAAGCAAAGTACATTAAAGACATTTTGAAAAAATACAAAATGGAGAATATAAAACCCATGAACACCCCAATGAGCTCAACAATTCAGTTAGACAAAGATCCCAGTGGAAAGAAAGTAGATTAGAAAACATATAGAGGAATGATTGGATCCCTTCTTTAACTAACTGCCAGTAGACCGAAACATAATGTTTAGTGTGTGCCTCTGTGCCCGTTTTCAAGCCGATCCTAA
>NW_021333565.1:0-368 GCF_001605985.2 Dendrobium catenatum
TTTTCGTTGGATTGGAAGTAAATATTCATAAATCTTAAATCTTTTTTGAAGTGGTGTTCAAAATATAAATGATTTATGTGATGTTATAGGTATTATTTATTTTCATCTCTCCATAAAATATCATATCTTTTTATGTGATGTTATTTTATGGGTATTATCCTTGTTGTTGTTCATCTTGAAGTAAGGAATTATTTGCTAATTTTTAATTAGCTTTATGCTTGGCCAAATAGTTGAGAATTTATGTTCTTATCTTATGGGAAAAAATTTTAACTTATTAGGTCCTCTAAAAATAACATTTGTTTTAGGCTCAAATATGTCTTCTTACTTAACATATTATCTAAAAATTACCTCTATGACTCTTAGCTTCT
>NW_021333566.1:0-303 GCF_001605985.2 Dendrobium catenatum
GTGGTGTTTCGCGAACAACAGAGGCGACCGGCTTGGGGCTTCTTGTGAATTGGAGAGAGCAACCAGAGAGAGGGCGACGGGAGGAGGGTGGTTTCGCCTGGGATTGTTGTGAGAGAATGAGAGACGGAGATGAGGTTTTGTTTTGTGAGTGCGAATGAGAGTGAGAGAGAGACGGAGCGGTTCTTGCCCAAAATATGAGAAAGGAGCATTGAGGATTTCAGAACTGCAAAGAGGCAGAGCCAATGGGAGAGTGAGGGGTTCGTGAATTGATAGGAGGTAGTGGGGTTCGGTTCAACCAGCCCT
>NW_021333567.1:0-242 GCF_001605985.2 Dendrobium catenatum
TCGTCTCTAGTAACCATACGTTGTAACATCTGGATATAAGAGTTATCTTGAAGGCTTTGGAGACAAGGCCAATTATCTAAAGAAACATCCATACTAGCCCATTTCTTCTTGAAGAAGTTAGTCAATTCAGAAGTAATCTCCTCTTCTGCCTCTAGAAGTTTTCCCTCCTCGCTAATTAATGAAGAAATTCTATTAGAATTTCTTCGGCTGGAAGCAGCTGCTTGAAAAAATTTTGAATTCCG
>NW_021333568.1:0-298 GCF_001605985.2 Dendrobium catenatum
ATATTAGGAATGACCTTTCTTTATTAGATTTAAACGATAATATGACTTTTAATATGACACAATGAAAAAAAAGGATTCATGTAGCCGATCCCACGTAGTGGGATAAAGGCTTGATGTTGTTGTTGTTGTTGTTGCTTGATCTTATCACCATAATTTATTTCTTGCTCTTTCATATGATCAAATTTCCCACAAGCATAGTCTAGATGTGGCTTTCCTATCTTAAATGGACCCAGTACAGTCAGCATCGCAAAAAACATCCACAATATGATGCATATATATATATATATATATATATATA
>NW_021333569.1:0-212 GCF_001605985.2 Dendrobium catenatum
TTTGCCTCAAAGTCATCCTTTCAGGCGAAATAAAGAAATGTTTACTAAAAATAAAATGGTGATGTTTCAACCTCCTCCAAGATTCAGTAGTGAAGAAATTTTTGAAAGAGTAGAGTTCTTGCCCACCATAATGGAATCTCCAATATTAGCTGAGATCAGATTGCCAGAATATGACGTCAACCATAATTGGACCAAGAAAAGTATTTTTTGGT
>NW_021333570.1:0-274 GCF_001605985.2 Dendrobium catenatum
CGTCTTGGCTTCTAAGAGCTTCTAACCTCTTTCGTCTCTCCGCATGTTTAAACCCCACCTGTATCCCTCTTCTCAAAGTAAAGCAATTTTAAGGTGTCTTGTTTGAGTCAAGTTTGTTTGAGTCAAAGTTTGTAATTCTTTTATTTTTATAATATTAAAGTTTGTTTAAGCATTTTATGTCTTTAATTTGTATCTAGGAAGGTTGTTCTTTTTGTGATCAAAAAATATAGGGTCCCTTATATTTTTTGACCGCATCAGTAATCTGATAGTGCGG
>NW_021333571.1:0-588 GCF_001605985.2 Dendrobium catenatum
CAGGTTGGTATGGACCCAGTATCACCTAAAGAAAGTAGTTTTGAATTAGGGATATTGGATCAACATAACCACACCTAACTAACACAGGTTGGTATGGACCCAGTATCACCTAAAGAAAGTGTATTTGAATTAGGGATATTGGATCAACATAACCATGTCTGATTAACTTAGGTGGGTATGGACCTAGTATCACCCCTTAAAAGGGAGTTTGAATTATTGGTTTTGGTATCCCAGACCACGCTTGGAGTGACAAGCGAAACTGGGTAGAACAGCCTTTCATAAAAGAGGGACAAATCAAAGGTTTTATGTGCTGGCATCAATATGATTTGTGTGCATAAATAGAAGTACAAATATCCCTACGATATATTAGCATATCCCCTTTAAGGATAGCCTTATACTCTTCGAAGCGAACATTGTGTGGTAGAGGACAAATCATCGTGGCCACACAGACTGCCGAAAAGTAAGAAAGATCCCTTCAAGGAATACGAATATATAAGGAATATTTATAGGAGGTAGGAAGGTTCGCCAGTCTGTAGCGAACAACCAAGCACTAGTGGAAGAAGTGTCATAAGATTTTTGATGGGAATC
>NW_021333572.1:0-282 GCF_001605985.2 Dendrobium catenatum
GGTCCTTTAAATAAAATTTCAAGATTTGACTTTATCATTCAGGATGATATCAATATCATCCTGGTTGATCAGTACAAAATAAGCTCAATCAGTTGGGAAGATTCAGGACGATCAGAAGAAAATTAGTTAAATCATCCAGGCCGATACAATATCGTCTTGGCTGATTAATTCAAATCCGAGAATAATCATCCAGAACATCTTCTTGAATTGAGTCTGGCCAATGTCAATCGTCCAAGCCGATTCTGCGATCGCCCCGGTCGATGTGATCGTATCAATCAGCCT
>NW_021333573.1:0-237 GCF_001605985.2 Dendrobium catenatum
CCTTGGGAGAGATGAAGGTAAATTGGAAGAAGTTATACATGGAGTATGGAAAGGGGAGCAGGAGAGTGACACTACAGGGAGACCCCAGCTTATGCAGAACCAGAGTGGCCTTAAAGTCCATCTTCAGGACTTTGAGAGATGAAGGAGAGGGCTATCTGATAGAGCTACAACAAGTAGACAGGGAGACCGAAGGGGAATCAGAAGTCATACCGGAGGTGGTTCAGGATCTTCTACAGC
>NW_021333574.1:0-260 GCF_001605985.2 Dendrobium catenatum
ACAGATTTCGACGCCTCTGACGAGACTGACGCAGAAGGCAGTACCTTTTATTTGGACACCGGAGTGTGAAGCTGGTTTTTAGAGATTAAAGGACTGTTTGACTTCAGCTCCAGTGTTAGCACTTTCGTCAGGTACGGAAAGATTTTAGGTGTTCAGTGATGCTTCACTGAAAGGTTTGGGATGTATTTTGATGCAGAATGAAAGGGTAATTGCTTACGCTTCGAGACAGTTGAAACCACATGAGAAGAATTACCCGACGT
>NW_021333575.1:0-2115 GCF_001605985.2 Dendrobium catenatum
CCTCAAATTTTTCCTAAATGGGGGATATGCCGGGATGCTACCGAAATTCAGACTGAAATGCACAGAACCTGAACAACAAGATGACTTAACTTGAACATCAATACAGGGGATTATATTCAAACTGAACAATATGGAACTGAATTTGTATTTAACAAGCAGGAAACTTGTATGAACAACATGGGACCAAATTTGAATTGGATAGTAGGGAACATAACCATAAATCTTAAAATGCACAATTAAAATTAAAATGCAAATGTCAAATGATGAATTTAACGCATCCAAACAAGTACATGTGAGCAAGCAGGGAACTCGCGATAGGAAACTTTCAGATGTGGTTGACTTGCAAATGACATCAATCAATTATGAAATGCACAATTATTTCCCATATGTAACAACAAATGACTTGTTATGCAAGCAACAGTCAGCTTGCATATTGAAACGGTGGCCCTTGCAAACAATAGCAAAAGGTCTATCATGCACACAATAGACCAAATAAAGATGGTAGCTTACAACAGGCACTGAATGCAGCGATGCCTCGCAGCCAACGCTTACAGATTGCATGCAACTAATACTACTACAAACATGTATGCCAGGCCACCTGTGAATAATGAGGTTGGATATGATGCAAGTACATGAGCATGCAGTAAACACTATGGTGTCCATGTAGTTGACAACAATGGTACCCTACAAGCACATTTAATCATGCAAGCTGCAATGAGCAATCATGCAATGAATTGCCAATGAAGAGACGGTCAAAGACCTTGAAGAAAATGTAATGTAATCATTGTTTCTCGATTACGAAGAGCATGTGATGGACGATTCATAAGCAATTGCAGGAAACAGTGACACAGTGATTTACCCACAATTATACACGAAGAATACAGTCTGACTAGAAATGAAGGAAAGAAGGGTTATAGTGAAAATGACAACAACGGATGCACCGATTTGCTGATAAGGCTGATAAACGATTTCACCGATTTGCTGATAAATGACGACAACATATATCATGATTCATAAATCAATGTGCATAGATTTCAATGATGAATGCAGCTCATCCAGTAGCCTACAACAACATGCAAATGTTAGGGGATTCATACAATCATCAGCGATGCAACATCATATGAACACATTGATTTGAATGCGAGCAAAGATAGCTGATATGATCTATCTGTGGATAACAACAATGTATATATTGCCAGTACAACAGATCCCCTGTGAACACAAATACAACACCTACATTCAAACAACTATAGGAAACTGTAAAGTTACAGTAGTCCACCTGTGGGTTATGATAAACAATGTGCAATAGGTGCAAACACCTATGAGCTACTGTAGGAGATCCGCTGCACCCGGTATATACAGCCGACCAACAAGTGCAAGGAAATCAATAATAAATGCATACCACTTATATGAATAACTATCAAATTAGGAAAATACAGCTTTTGGGAGGAGCAAGACTAACCTTACCCGAAGAAAAAGACATTTTCATTTGTAGTTTCCTTGACAATTGCCAATTAGTTGAGTTTGACCTTGTGTGCCTTTAATCAAGCTCATTGATAAGCATCCTTCTCAAACAGGCCAAAAACACCATCTATTTGTTGGAGCAAATCAATTTGTTAGTCATGCATACTATCAACAGTTGGAGCTTCAATTTTAATTTTGAAGCATTGATCATTAGTGATCTTATGGCCTTGTCTAGGTTTTCTTTGTATATGGATTCTTCTATGTCCAGGAGTGGGCTGATGTTATAGTCTTATAGAATTGCCAACAGTATGAAAAAAAAAAAAAATCATTTACATGAAAAACTATCAAATTAGGAAATTAAAACGTTTGAGATGAGCAAGACTAATCTTACCTGAAGAATAAGACATCTTTATTTCCATATTCATTGAAAATTTCCAACTGGCTGAACTTCATCTTGTGTGCCTTTAATCAAGCTCATTGAATTTTTTTCCCTTTTAGCCAATTCCTTTGAGCCTTTTCGCTCCGATACCAATGTAATAAAGGGTGTAGAAGAGCATCTTGAATCTTGATGATGAAGGCGCTTACTTGTTGGTGGTTTGGAATCCAAATATATGGTTGGCGCCCATAAACAAGGTTTTTAGGCTAACTAGG
>NW_021333576.1:0-366 GCF_001605985.2 Dendrobium catenatum
TGGAGACCTAAACTGTATCCATCACAGCATAGCATGCTTACATCTGATTCATGCAAGCATTAGGAGGAACCCAAACTCACTTGGGTTCCCAAATCTAATCTTTGAATGAAATTGTAGGGATGCTCTCACAAAAGACCTAGTGAGAGCATGTGGTACCTGGACAATGGTTGTTCACGACACATGACTGGAGACATGAAGAAGTTCATCCTACTTGAGACCAAAACTGTAGGAAAAGTAATGTTGGGAGACAACACTACCAGGAAGGTGATAGGCTCAAGTACTGTTGGTAATGCTAAGAATTTTTTAATTAAAAATGTTTTATTAGTTGATGACACGTGGTAAATGCCTGATTAGCTTATTTGAAAA
>NW_021333577.1:0-587 GCF_001605985.2 Dendrobium catenatum
ACCAAATCACGCTGCTACTATACGCCTGATACTATCTGTTTAACAACTAGCCTTAATCGAAAGTTCTCTCTCGTTATTAGGAGGGATAATTAACCATAAGGACTTGTGCCTACAAGAAACATGAACTCAAACCCTAAAGTCCTCATAAAATGAGGGCGAAATTTCTAGGTAATGTCTCATTCACAACCCAATCTGCCTACTGAAAATTTGTTTTGAAACAAACTCCTTAAAACTATCCTCGTCGACCCGAAATGATCGAATGGTGGTCCGCAGAGAGGCCGGGGCGCGAATTTTTGGAGCCCTCATTTATATGTTAAAAATAATAATCTTTTCACTTAAGTTTTTTTCGAGACATTCTTAAATCGCTTTAGCCAAAGAGTTTGTTAAAATATATGATAAATAAAAATGCTTGATTCAAGGGATAACAAGTCGTTAAAGTGATAAATAAGTGAAAATTACAGCATCTTATCCATTTCTTGTTGAAGTATTATATATATAAGATGAAAAATTCGTAAGGCGAAAGAGATGAGGAAATTTCTTCTTGGCAACAAAGGGCTTGAATTTCTTTTTAGGTTAATGGCCTTGGC
>NW_021333578.1:0-328 GCF_001605985.2 Dendrobium catenatum
ACACAATGATCACATGAAATGAAATCTATCCTGTCCTAAGTATAAAAGAATCACTATAACCAAAAAGAATAAAAACCTGAGGATTCTTGATCAATCTCAATCTCCTGCTCCCTTTCCCTGACCTGAAAATATTAACCACATATAATGAGCTTCAAAAAGCCCAGCAGGTCACCTAATACATGCAACTGAAATCAAAGCACGGTATTGAAATAATATGCATGTCAGTCCATCAAATCCATAATAATTAATTGCAAATGATCAGATAATCTATACAGCAGATACGGACATCACTAATCAATGCATGATCGATACAATCCACAATCATCAG
>NW_021333579.1:0-244 GCF_001605985.2 Dendrobium catenatum
GAGCCATGACATGATAAGCTTACTATAAGCTTGCCAATGATATTGACAAAGTATGAAGTGAAGAGAATTTTGCAACAAGGATCTTAATGGACATTGGCTTCAACAAGATCAACATGTAAGGAGATATTGATTTCGTGACGGGTGGGAAAGATAATAGCAAAACCAATAATATGAGAAGAGGAGGCATGCCATGCCTAACATCCTAATATTGGTGGCCTACAACGAGCTCTTTGGAAAAGACATC
>NW_021333580.1:0-225 GCF_001605985.2 Dendrobium catenatum
TCAAATCTAATACCTCTACTCTCCTAACTGGGTCATCAGAAGGCTGCCATTTTACATTGATCATGATGCTATTAAAATTCTTATGATAAAGAAAGGTGCCCTTAGAATTGTGAGGTAGATTTTTTTATTGAAAGAATTTGATACAAAAATTCTGGATAAGATGGGAATGAAAAACTAGGTGGCTAATCTCTTATCTAGGATAGAGTTAGCAAAACCTATATGTGA
>NW_021333581.1:0-502 GCF_001605985.2 Dendrobium catenatum
TTTTTTTTGAAAACCCCTAGAGGGGTGTACACATTGATCAAAAATAAGTTATAAGGTCCTTAAGGGGCCTCAAGCTTACTACTGATCAAATGATCTTTAAAAAAGTTAAAATTAAACCTACGAGCTTAAAGACCCTACTAGGCAGAATTACACAAAAAACTTGGTATGATCTAGGGTGTTAAGAGGCCATAACCAAAAAAATAGAAAGGAATAACTAATGAACTTTGATCAATATCCTTTCACAATAAACCATGGCACTAAGATATCTGACTTATGAATACACCTACAAAAATTAACAGAAATAAAAAATATGCAAAGCAAAAAAAAGTAAAGTATAATAGGTTAGGGTTAAGTAAGCAAAATTGCACATTAAGAAAACATTGTTATATCCATTACCATTCCAAGTATAACTTAAAGGGATTCATTCAAAGTAAATAGGATTAAGGTACATGTAAATAGTAAAATTATAAAGAATAACACCACGATAACCAAAGACAAGCCA
>NW_021333582.1:0-1626 GCF_001605985.2 Dendrobium catenatum
AAACCCTTTTTAAAAGAAAGCCCGTCGGCCCACCATCCTGTACAGGTCAATCTTCAACCAACGGTTCAACCAGCCATTACTTGTCTTTCAGTAATATAACAATCATATATCGTACAGTCATTACTTGTCTTTCAATCATATATCCACAATCATATACATCTCATTAATACATTGCAATCAACAAACAGAATTTAACTCAATCGAAGAAAATTCTTAAAATATCGTACAGTCGACAGAAATCCCAAACAATATCAAAATACACAGTTTCAGAAAATTATCAAATTATCAGAAATCGAATAAAACAACGTTTCAAAACTTTACTTGTACTAAAGCACTATTTTTCAACATCCGGATAATTTTCTATTCGATAAAAATCCCAAAGATTTCAAAATACCCGATAAAAACTTTCCAGAAAATACTCAAATCGTGCAAAATCATCATTTTTATAACATACCAAAAGTTACGCGGTAAAAGTTTCGTCAATACAAAGATATGTAACAATTTCGGTAACGGAAAAACAAAATTGAGCAAAAAAATACCAAAACACGAAATCTTCGAAATCAGAAATAGGATTCGGATTCCTTACAGCGAGACAAACAATTCTTCTAACAGCGGCGTCGGACAAAAATCACACTGCGGCCTCCAAAACCAAGCTTTTTCCTTCCTTTTCCTTCTCTTTCGCTCTCCTGCTTTTCTCTCTCTTCAAAATATCTCAAATCATCTATTTAATGAACTCGATCGTCCCGACGATGTTTTCCATTCGTCCCGGGATGACTCTCTGGACACAGATCATACAAACGATGATGAATTTTGTCCCTGGACGATGCTCTCGGGCAAAATTTTGTCCCGGACGAACTCAGGTTCGTACGGACGAACTCAAGTTCGTACAGGCAATTCGTACGTACTAACCATACAGATTTTCATAATTTTTTTCAGTTCGTCCCGTACTAAGGTCAGTTCGTACAGACTAACTGCATCCAAAAATATAAAATTCTAAGGGATTTTACAACCTGTAAGTGGATTTCACTATTTCATCTCTTCATTTTTGAAAAGCCTAATGTACATGCTCGGTACCGCTCCGGTACTACTCAATATATGCTCGGTACTGCTCAGTACATGCTCGGTACTACTCAATACATGCTCGGTACTGCTAAGTACATGCTCGGTACTGCTAAGTACATGCTCGGTACCGCTCAGTACATGCTCGGTACTGCTCAATATATGCTCGGTACCGCTTAGTACATGCTGGGTACTGCTCAATATATGCTCGGTACTACTAAGTACTTGCTCGATACCGCTCAGTACATGCTCGGTACTGCTCAATATATGCTCGGTACTGCTAGATACATACTCGGTACCACTCGGTATCTTCTCATACAAACAACAAACAAACTTTAAAAATAAGCAGAACTTCAAAATTACTCTTACAATAAAATTTTATTCCGGGGGCAGCGCCCCCTTGGACCCCCGGCAGACCGGTATATTATTGTATTCATGTTGTCTTATTATTATGATATTTTGATTTCACTTTATATCAATTTAATTTAATGTATTCATATGTATGATTGGTTTGTTAGCAAAATAAGCTCTGCTGCTGGCGGGAGTGGATTAGGTGAAGGTTTAAAA
>NW_021333583.1:0-296 GCF_001605985.2 Dendrobium catenatum
CTGCAAATTTTGACGAGCTTTTGGAGCTTCGTGAAAAGCAAGAATATTAAGTGGCAGACAACTTTGTTTAATGCATGTGAGGTCCTTTGGACTTTAATGTCAGTAGTTCATTAGAAGATAGAGAAACTTGCCAGCAAAAGCAGAAAAATATTCAATAAAACTTTATTATTATTAGTATTTTTATTTACTTGCTTGATGTTACGGTGAAGGTTTGAGCTTGTGCTTGCAAAATAAAAAAAAACTTAATTGTGATGACATTTTAAACTCAGTCGAACCAACTCATCCAAAAGATTAAT
>NW_021333584.1:0-354 GCF_001605985.2 Dendrobium catenatum
ATGGTGACATCAAATCAATATTTTTATTTTCTTCTTATTTAATTTCTTAGAAATAATCATTCTTGGAGCACAAAGCATTGACCTTCTTGAAATTCCAACTATAAAATTGAAGTCATCATGAAGAACTTGGTATGATGGGTTCTTGAGAGAGTGTGCTTCCACTGAAAACCACCTTGCCCATTGTGGATTTTGGTGGCTTCAACTTTTCAGATAGTTTCATGGATTTAATTATAGATACTTAGATTTTGTTTGGGATGATTTTTTTACTACATCTTAAAGCAATGTTTTAGAAAAAAAAATTAATTTTTTTATACTAAAAAATTATTTTAAGCAGTAAGAAAGCCGTCCCTAGCG
>NW_021333585.1:0-304 GCF_001605985.2 Dendrobium catenatum
AAAATTATTATATTTTATACAATTTACAAAAAATTAAAATTTTAATATTTTAATATAAGCATATTATTAATATAAGCATTGTGAATTAATATGAGTATGTGATTGAGTAATAGTTGGTTGTAGGGGTTATTATGTTTATAATATTATAATAATATATAGGAAGACAAGTAAATGCTAGTTATTTACTAATGATGGCTGAAGACTAACTAATTTGCATAAAATGATGGGCTAATGCGCTTTTCTTTAAATATTGTAGTTTATTGTTATCATTTACTAATTCATGTGATTCATAGGTTGTGAGTTA
>NW_021333586.1:0-289 GCF_001605985.2 Dendrobium catenatum
GGTTTCTTAAAGTTAGAATCCATGCTTTGAAAAAGGCGAATTTATGGGATTTTTTCATTGTAGAGATCATTATTGATTTTGAACTATAAAAACTCCTTCAAAATTCCTCAAAGTGATCAATTTATTTTCAGAATAAAAATGAGTGAAAAAGAAATCATCATTTTCAAAAACATATTAGCCCTAAGAAAGCATAGCCACTACAAGTTGTGATAAGACTACAATTGCGTAGTAATGAACCATAACCAGAAAAAAATTTGAGAAGCTCATTGTAAATATCAAAAAAAAAAAA
>NW_021333587.1:0-574 GCF_001605985.2 Dendrobium catenatum
ATAAAAAATATTTTTTATTAGAAGAGGATATTCTAACAAAGGTGGATGAGATATTTTGCTAAACTTTTTTAATGAAGACTATGAGAATGCAATTGACTTTAGTGACCTTAGAACCTTAAATGAAAATAAATATTTTTGTTTTTATCAGCGTATTAGTAAAACTGAAGTTAAGGAGGTTTTAAAGAAAATAAAGTGTGAAAAAGTTGTTGGACCTGATGATAACTAATAGATGTGTGGAACTACTTAGGAGATGAAGGAATTTATTGGCTTACTAAACTTTTTAATATTATTTTAAAGACTAAAAAGATGCCATATGAGTGGAGAATGAGTGTGTTGATTCATATTTTTAAGAATTAAGGTGTTGCACAAGATTGTTCAAATTATAGAAGAATTAAGTTAATGTGTCATACTTTAAAACTATGGGAGAGAGTTATGGAGCATTGATTGTGGCGTGGCACTAATGTTTCTCAAAATCAATTTGGATTTATGCCAAGTAGGTCTACTATGGAAACTATATATTTATTGAGAGGTTTGATAGAGAAGTATAGAGAGAATAAGGAGGATCTACACATGA